>NC_034416.1:1940360-1949775 GCF_002078875.1 Numida meleagris
CCTCTCCTCTCCTCTCCTCTCCTCTCCTCCCTGGCTGCACTGGGGGGTCTCCTCTGGAGGATGCTGACATTGCAGTGAGCACATTCCACTCATGGCAGCCCCACAGCTGCCAGCACAGCCCAGGCGTATGCCCTGTGTGCGTGTGCCCAGGCAGCGCCATGCTTCTTCCTCCTCAGATCTCCTCCTCCTCACACCTCTCCTCCCCGCCGTGCTCCCGGCACTGGCTCTTTTCTTCATTGCTGAGGGTGATTCCTTTCATTCTCAGCAAGAATCCTCCCTCTTAAATCTTTCCACTTTTTGCTGAAGCGCTGCAGGCCTGGTGAGGCTGAATGGGATGGAGATGCCCTGGAGGAGAGCTCCAGCTCCCCGGGAGGTGCTGGGGCTGCTCTCGGTGCCGGGGCTCCTGCTCCCAGCCCCGTGCTTCTCCCCCCACCCCGCTCAGCGTCCACGCAGCGATGATGGGAAGAAGCTGTCCTCTCCAATTAGTGCTTATGGTGTGATTGCAGCCTGGCCAGGTGCTCCAGCCGCAGCGGGGGGAGCGTTGTCTCCATTCATTGCTTTATTAGTGCTGCAACCACGCCGGGCTGCAGTTACCTTTAATTACCGGCTCTGTTGGGGCTGCTTGTGCTCTTTCAGTGAGCAGTTTGGAGGTCTGTGCTGCCGTACAATGGGAGCACTTACTGTCACGTCGCCGTTCAGTCGGGGCTGGCTCCTGGCTGTTGCTGCCTTCCATTCATTTCTGCTTGCCCACCGAGGCTGAGCCGCCTGCAGTGCCCGGACAGGAGGAGCAGGATGCAGGGGTGCCAGGACAGCCAGGCAGCAGCTGGGGACAGCTGTGTCACCACCCACCGGGGAACCTGTGCCTACGCTTACAGCAACTGGCTGTGCTTGGAGCAGAATGAAACGGGCTCGGAATGCTGCGATGAGAGCATGGTGCCCCAGCCCCAGTGCAGCGGGGGCACTGGCAGCAGCAGTGGGAGGAGGTAATGGGTTGCTTTCTGCCCACGATCCAGGATGGTTTTGATGTCAGGATACCCATGGTGGGAGCCGGAGTGGGAACACAATTCATCTGAGCCGCGGCCCCCCAAATGGGAGGCTGTGCTAAGGGCTGGGGTGATGGATGAGCTGGGGGGGAAGAGGGGGGATGCTGCTGAGTAAGGGGAAGGGAGAGGGGAGGGCTGTGCTGCCCTCGGCTGTGCCACTGGGCTCTGTGCTCCGGAGCTGTGCGTGGGGAACCTGAGGATGCACAGACTGCAGCACGGAACCCCGTGGGCTGCGGGCAGCTTTGTGCCGTGCTGGAAATCGGAAGAGGTTTGCACATTTGTTTCTTTTTTAAAATTAAAAGTGCCCCAGGGGCTGCCAGCATCCTCAGCTAAACAGAAGTCAACGCAAAATGCAAAAGGACAGTGAGAATCCATCAGATTTAAGGTCCCAGGAGAGAGCGGCCGCACTAATTAGCAGCAGGGGCTGGCACCTGCCCGGCTGGAAGGGGAATTTGCTCCCCACTCTGCACAGGGGGTTTGGGGAGCGCTGCTCCAGGTTTGCACTGGGCTGAGCAGGAGGAAAGGAGGTGACCCAGTGCGGGTATGCACAGGGCTGCATCCCATCCCCGCCCCCAGTCCCACACATGTGGAGGGGACCATGCTGGCCTTCCACCACAGCACCTGTCCACCCCAGAGGCAGCTTCAGCACATGAGCAGGCTGACAGGGGATGGTGGCAGAGCAGAAGGGGCCTCTCTCTGCTGTCGGTCACTGATTGATCACTCTAGTGCTCGGCATTCCGCTCCTAAAGAAGGATTGCAGAGCAAATCCAAGGAGGAAGCGGACGGACGATAG
Source organism: Numida meleagris (assembly GCF_002078875.1). NCBI lineage: Eukaryota > Metazoa > Chordata > Aves > Galliformes > Numididae > Numida > Numida meleagris. The sequence continues at coordinate 1,942,197 of NC_034416.1, forward strand.
GATCCTGCTCATTTACAATCCAAGCAAAGAACTTGTCCCCCTCTGGCTTTATTAAGAGCACCTTGGGGATGAGAAGGAGGAGAGAGGAGCGATTCAAAGGGAACGTCAGAAGGCATTTCCGTGCATTCCATGCAGGCAGGGCGCTGCTCCCGGCCCCGCAGTGTGGCAGCTCCTGTTGGGGGCTTCTCGAGAGGGACCCGGAGCCGTGGGTTCCCGTGGGGTCTGTTAGCGTTGCTATTTTGATGGCACGCATCTGAAGTGTTGGAGCAGGAATGCAACGCCATCGTCTGTTCTCACTCCTTTCAGCCCATCTCCGTCAAAGAGGGAAACACAAATGCTTTGCGTCTAAAAATAAATGCAGCCCTCTGTTTTCCCCGTGCTGCTGCAGGCGGCGTTTGGGGCCCCCAGCAGTGCCCTGGCCCTACTGATGGTGGCTGATGCGTTTCCTTGACGTGGGCAGTGGGCACGGTAAGGGTGGGTTGGGGTTGGGCTCGATGGCCTTTTCCAACCTTAACGCTTCAGAGCTTGGCTCCTGCCTTGGACAACCCCAGCAGGTCTCTCCCAGCTCCATCCAAGTCCCTCTCCCAGGTTGGGACTTCAGGAATTGGGCTTCTAAATATCACAGGTTTGATCTGAACGCCGCGACTCGTTCATTTTTAAATACCAGTTCTCAGATGCTTATCCTCTGCTGCTAGGTGTGCATCCCTGAGCCTCTCAGGGTATTTATGAGGCCTTGAAATTTAATCCTTAAAGAGTGAGTTAAAAATTCAGTCCTTTGTGATTTCGGAGGCTGAGGTTTGGAGGAAAAAGCAAACACAGGGAGCACATGGTGGGAGAGCAAGGCAGCGAGGCATGGCACAGCATGGCACGGCATGGCATGGCATGGCACAGCATGGCATAGCATGGCATGGCACACAAGTGGGGTGACCCAGCTGGGAAAGGAACCGCCTGGTGCTCTCAGGGCTGGGGAACTGCTGTTCATTTTCCTCTTTTTCCCTCTGTTAAGCAGAGGCAAAACCCCCCGCTTCCTTCGGGGCGAAGCACTCTGTGCGCCCAGGGATTCCCGCTTGGGGGAAGGAACCAGAGAACACGTTGAAAGCCTGTACATGCGTGGGGTGCATTTCTGGAGGGATTTGTGCCTTCTGGGGAACGTTCAAAGGCATCCGCAAGCCCCCGATGTGCTGCAGCGGCTGCCGAGGGCTGGGACAGCCCCAAGCTCAGTACCAGCAGCGCCAAGCTCCCAGAGCTCTGGAGGCACAGCCGGAGGTCCCATCCCTCTCTGTGCCCCCCTGCCCTGTGCTTATTTCCAGCAACCTGCCCCAAAGGATCCTCTGTCCCGCAGTGCCATTCCCGCTGGGCCGGAGTGCTTTAGGAGGACACGCAGCCTCACGCTGCTCCAGCCAGAGCGCCCACCCCCAGCCCGCATGGCGACCCGCAGAGCTGCACTTCTGCTGGCAAGACACCTGCCAGCTCCCAGGCACAGAGGTGGAAGGACAGGGGATGGCTATAAACAACTCGGGAAACGGCTGCTTAGAATAGAAAGAGAGGTGTGTAACCATGGCTTCGGCTCCGCGGCGCGTGCCTGAAATGCAGATGTCTGCCTCTGGCTCTGCTGGGCCGGAGCCGGCGGCTGCAAACAGGGACCAGGAAAGCGCTCAGCCCCGGGCTGGGGGTGGTGCCCGGGGGCTGAGGGTGGTGCTCGGTTTGGGCACGGTGGCTGTCATGGCCATGGTTGACCCCCAGCTCCGGCCCCAGCCTCCCCATCTGCAGAGAAGGAGCCTTCCTGAGCACTGCTGTCCCCGCCATGGCACCCCAGCTGTGTCCCGTCCAGCACTTCCACTCCTCCAGCATCCCCACTGCTGCGGGATTTGTCCCAGGCAGGAACCGGTGCGTGCCGAGAACGAGAACTCAACGTCTGAATGCCTCCAGTTCCCTCCTCCAAATAAATCACTGCGTGACTCTAATTATTGTGCTCGCCCCGGGTACACATCGGCTTAATACGGAAAATGAGTGCAGAAGGATTTATGGCTGCTGATCCTTGATCTTTCATTTTTGATATTAAAACATGTTTAATTCATCGCTACACGGATTGAAATAAGGGAGGCTACGGACGAGCTCTGGGAGCGTCTGGGAATTCGGTTGCTGCGCTGCCTGCCTTGAGGGACTGCTCCTCCTCCCCTCTGAGCCCACCCGAGCCCGGGATCTGCCTGGATCCTATTTCATGTACCCACCCCGCTTCCTCCAGCTGCGGATCTGCAGCTGTTTGGACAGCAGCACTGGAGAGAACGTGTCATCAGGAGCTTGTTTCTCCAGGAGGGGCGGCTTGCAGCCTCATTAGATGCAACAGGAGTTGGAAGTTTCCGAGGTTGGAGGCTTCCCTAAGCAATCGGCCATCTCTGCTGCTATGAATCATCTCCTGCTTTCCAAAGAGCTCTCCTCTGTGCTACAAAAGCCCTTGGCCTTCGGGGAACTGTTTGCATTGAATCTCCAACTATCATGCAAGCATTTCCAGTATAGTCTGGGAACGTTCTCCGTATCCTAAACGTTCTCCCAGCTTTTCCCCAGCCCCTGCTGTTATTTGGGGTTGGTTGGCGCTGTGGCTAAAACCCTTTTAAACGCTCTTAGCACTGAAGGTGAGGTCCATGGTGTGCCCACAACCGCAAGGTGAGGGCAGTAAATCAGCTTCCACTTTATTACGATGATTGGAAAATCCTGACGGAGAGCAGCAGAGCTGTCCTCGAAGGGGCCATAGTCCAGCAGCAAGCTGCCAGCCCTGTGCTTTGCTCCTGATTTATCTTCCTGCTGAGCTGCAGGATGGCTCCAAGCGCCTTGTGCTGCCCGGGGGCTGCAGGCAGTGCTGGGGTCCTGGCTGATAGTGAGGTCTGGTCTGATGGGTGCACATCCTGGAGCGGGGATGGGGTGCTGGAGATGGTCCCAAACACGAGTTTTCTCCTTCATGTGGCATTAAGGAGGAGCACCCCACCCCTGCAGTCCTTAATTCATCCCTCTAAGGGCATCGCCAGGTGCCTCAAATCAGATTCCCACCTCCTAATAGAGGTATTTAGAGATAAAGGCTGCTTGTCTTCTTCTGTTTCCCCCCGCCCCCCGGTAGGGAGGTGCTCTGTGCTCAGGTGTGTGGAAGCAGCACTGGGTGCAAGGAGCCTGCATACTGCTCTATCTCTGCTACATTCCTGATTTATCCCCAGGAAGAGGAGTTGTGGCCATTCCCCATTTGTAGAGGGGACAGCCTAGGGGCTGGCAGCCCCCAGGGCTCTGCAGGCTGCGATTCAAAGGGGGGAGGGGGGGCCAAAGAGATGCCCTTCTGCCCCATGGGGTGCTCGCTGCGCTGGGACCCGTGGTACCACAGCTCTGTGTGCGCTCCTCTCGTAGCACACGTGTGCCATTAAGAAAAAAAGATCAGTGCTCCCAGAAGCTAAAAATAACAGCAGGCAACGAACGGGGTTTGGCCAGGAGACGGTACGGGAACGCGGGGGTGTGGAGCAGGAGGGGTGTAATTCCACCGCCGCTCCTCCAGCAACAGGGCGAGGGAGAAGGGGATGAACCGAGGCAGCCATCGCCGAGGTAAAGGCTGCGTGGACCCCTGGGTGCGGGGGGCAGCGGTGGGAAGGGGGGGTGGGGGAAGAGCTGCGGGCTGCGTGCGGGCGTGGGAAGCTCCGCCGCTAAATGAGGGAGTGGGTGCAGACTGGAATTACCCCCTCTCCTCCAGCGCCAGCTCTCCGCTCGCCCCGAGCTGTCAGATGCTCTCGAGCGAATGCCTCCATCTCCTTCGCGTGGCCGCATCTCGGTTTATTGGCTCCTCCGGACCCGGTGCTCCAGCTGGGGAGAGGGGCAGGGGAGGAAGGATTTGGGGGGGGGGGGAGGGGGGGGATGCTGCGGGCACCGCTCCCCGGGGAGGGAGGTGTGCGCTGGGGGTGCTCACGTTGATACGGACGGAACGAGGCGGCCGCGGCTCCTCGGTGCTTCAGCCCCGCCTCGAATGGCTGCGGTCCAGTCTGCGGTGACAGCCCCACGCGTGGCACGGAGGGGACGGGTGCTACCTAGCTCCGTGCCGAGGGATGAGTCCCCGCTCCCCTCCCACGGCTGCACGCGGGGAAGGGATGGGCGGAGGGATTGGCGTCCTCCAGCTGGTTTCGGGTCCTGCCCTCCTGGCACAGATGGGAGCGCCTGGCAGGGCTCTGCTACCCCCAGCGCGCCCCGACCGCTGCCTGGAAGGAAAACAAAACGAAAAACGGCCGCGGCAACAGGTCCAATTAGCAAAGGCATTGGTGCCTCCGGCTTTCAGACGGGGCTGAGCTGTCTGGCAGCCCGGCTGCTCTGTGCAGATGGACCAATTTAGCCAGGTAAGGCAGGAGCCGCAGAGCTGGAGCGCTGCCATCTGCCCGGCCGGCTCCGGCACTGCTCTGCTCTGTAATTGTGCCGCAGCCGTACAGACGGCCGCCATCCATCACCTCGCTGCCATCCCGCCGGCTCTGCTGCTGGGACGGCACCCACGGGGCAGCACGGTCCCTGGGTGCTGCTTCCCTCCTGAGCTGTGCTCCTAGTGCATGCTTGTTCCCCCAAGATGTGGGGTGAAACTGGAGCCCGGCATGGACCTGAGATCCAGCAGGGGTAGAATCAGGTTCCTTGTTAGCCAGCAACTGCGTGCGGAGCCCTTTTCCTGCTCTCCACAATGGGGAAAAAATATTTGCTGCGTGAGTTTAACGACTCTTTAATGGCACGGGGTGAGACCTTGAGTGCTCCCTCCCGGAGAAGCTCTGCTGGAGGATGACACTTCTCCGTGCTGAGAGGCAGATCCGTAGCAGAATGAATGGGCTTCCTTGGTACTTGCAAGCTGCTGGCCTTCTGCTCCCCATTGAACCCCGTTATCCCCAGCACAGAGCATCCCTGTGCAGGTGGGAGCGTGTGGTGTGAATCCGGAGCTGTCCCAGTCTGTCTGCACCAGAAACGTGGGGCTGTGCCTCCAGCAAGCTCCTGAGGGCTTGCACAAATCTTGCAGTGTGAAGAATGCTCTTTTTCCTGTTTGAAGGGCTGTTCTGCTGTAATTGCAACGCATTCCTAATTACATGTTCAGCTGAGGCCTTTGGAGGCTGAGGCAGGTGCTGTGGAAGATGGGCTTTAGGCATGCAGAGAGCAACGGGGGAGAGGCAGCAGAATGGAGCCCAGTGGCTGTTCCAACCCCCCCCCCCCTCTGTGCCCATAAGCATAGATAATAGAATCACAGAATGGTTTAGGGAAGGGACCTCAACCCCCCCCCCCCCAGGACCCCACTGCTGTGAGCAGGGCACACGCTGCCTCCAGGCACCCTGCGCTCACAGTGCTGCCCTCACGAGTTCCCTGCAGTCCAACCCAGGTCCCCAAAACCCCGACACCCTCCCACCTTCACTGCACGTGGGCACCCCTGGCACAGGGAGAAGCGCAGGGAGAAGCCCCCTTGCCTTGCACTGTGCCCCCTGGGCTCGCTGCTCTGCTGGGCATCCCACATGGAGGAGCATTGCCAGGGGTCCCCTGCCACGCCTGAGGACATCGCTCTGCCCTGCAGGTGACAACCGCCTGGGGAAGGTGCTGGTGTCCCCCTGCTCCCAGCCCCGCTCCCTCGTGCTGCTGCTCCCGCAGCTGCTGAGCCTGTTGCTTACATAAACCGCTCGCTCTCGAGCGCCGATGGAGCTCTTTGCTTCCCATCCCACTGGGCTCGGCGAGCTAATTTTATTTTTCCTGGGCTTAATGGGATGTTTATTCCACAACAGCCTTCCCACGGTGCCCGGCGGGAGGGACGCCGTGCCCTCAGCTCAGCACCGCTGCGACCGAGCGCTCCCCGTGCTGGGGGCTGAGCTCTGCTCCCCAAACCCAGCCCAGCGGTTTCGGTCAGCCCTGGCGGGGCTGCAGGGCTCCAGGTGGAGCAGCCGGGGATGGGGCACCCCTGAGTCCTGTCGTGTCGTGATAGCGCGGCTCCCAGCAGGCGACAGCGATCCGGCTTGACAGCTGCTGGGTTGTTTCATGACAACTGCCAAGCAGCCATCGGGTAGTCGTGATTTCTCCTACTCGCTCTGGCTCGGAGCCATCTGGAGGGATGGAGCAGGAGGGGGGCTGCTCTGCTCCTCTTGTAGAAGAGAGAAAGCCCAGGTGTGCACCTCCCATCCTCCACGCGTGCTGCCGGAGCAGCAATCCCATACACCAGGGGACTTTTCCCAGCTCTTTGCAGGAGGGCCGTGTCCCCCTCTCTGAGCTCGTGCTTTTAGCAGCTTCACAGCAGCAGCCAAAGCTGGAAGGTGTGTGTGAGCAGGTGGCTGCACGCAGCGCATCCTAATGCTCTGCAATGGGAGGGATATCTGCGCGCACAGGCGAGGCAGAGGGATCCATGTGTAGTTATGGAGTAAACTGTGATATTAAAAGCCAGAAAACCCTATCAGCTTTGTTATATCTTCCCTTCCATCTTCATCCTTAAAAAAATATATCTATATATTTTTTTTACAAGTTATTTTCACACGGTTGGATCTGTAAAGAGACCCAAATTGCCACGAGTTTAAAATAGCCACGTGCAGGAGATGCTGAGGTGGGAGCAGGAGGGGGCACGGTCTCTGGGCAGGGACATGGAGACCCCCAGCACGGGGCTGCTGTCAGGTGGGAGATGGAGAGAGCGGAGCCAGTGGGGGGAGAGTGCTACCTCAATGTTCTGCTGGCTGCTGGTGGCTCTGTGGCTGCAGGGAGCTCTGGGGGAACGCTGATAAAATGGGGAGCACCGTGTATCCGGGGAGCGGGTGGGATTTCTGCAGGGGCTCGAGGCATGGAGCTGCTGTCGGGGATGGAGAATGCAATGAAGGCAGCAAAAGCGCTTGTGCTTTTGATAAGAGGATGGAGCCGGGAAGCTGCAGACAGCTCCAACATCTGCGCAGAGCAGGGAGCTGTTGGAGCCCTGACCAAGACGAGGAGTAATGATGGAATGGGAGGCAGCTTCTCAAAGGGGGAATTCACGGGTTGCAAACCTGTTCGTGTCCCTTCCTGTGGGCGCTATCCGGCTCATTGCGTACTTGAATTCCCCAAATCCTCGGTAACTCATTTCCCCGTGTTTTAATGAGAAACACGCACAAGCCTCCTTCTGTGCCTAGATAACAGTTTCCTTAAGAGCTTTTGTTGGTTGGTTTTTTTTTAAATGGAGGAGGTTACCATGGAGTTACCTATGGTTCGGAGCACAGAAAACACAGCGCGTTTAGAAGGGAGGGTGAAGAGCAAGAGGTGCAAACCTTGCACACCTCGCAGAAGTTCTAAAGGTGCACAAAATGAAGCTGACGGGGAACTGCAGAAGGGTCCCATGGTGTCGAGCCAGCGGGTGACAAGGACGGCAAGCGGGGCTGGGTGCTGTGGCCTTGAAGCGGGATCGTGGGCAGAGCGGGAACCTCAGGGGCTGTCACCCGGGATCGGGGGCTCAGGGGGCGGGCGGGGGCCGTGGGGAGATGCTCCAGCTCGGAAAGGGCGGCGGAGAGGGGCATTCCTCCGGTCACAGGGCAGCGGGCGTGGGACCCCCGACGGGATGGGGACGCGGGGCAGCGCGCCCCGCACACCG
>NC_034416.1:1950172-1975137 GCF_002078875.1 Numida meleagris
CCGTGCGCCCGGCGGGGGCGGGGGGAACCGCGGGGCCGGGGGATGGAGGTGCGCGCTGCCCGCTGCTGTCTCAAGCAGTTTGCAGGAGTTCGCTCCGCTCCCCGAGCCGCGCGCTGCTCGCTGCCCGCGCCAAGGTTATGCGGGGGGGTTTGCTTCCTCCTGCCTTGCTGCGGGGTTGCCGTGCTCCCCCCGGGTTTGGGTGCCCCGAAGGTGCCGAAGCGAGACCCAGCGTCGCCCCGTGGCGCGGTGGTAGACGCGATGTTGTGCGGGTACCGGAGGACGCAGCCTGGGGTGCATCTTTTCCATCCATCCTGCTGCGGTTGTAGCTCATGGATGGTGCATCTGCAGGTGGTACCCGCCCAGCCCAGAGGCACAGGAGGAAGAATCTGCTCTTAGGGCTCCGGGCGGGGGGCGGGTGAATGGGATCCGTGCTGCTCCCCCAGCCCCACTTTCCCCACCCGGGATCTGTGCTGTTGCTGCTGGGTCACCTTGGCACACTCCTGGGCAGCGATGCCCTCTGTGTTCTCCTGGTGTTGTGGCGTTTATTGCTGTGGATTGCACCCAGCTGAGCTGAAAGAACACAGGGGAAAGCACATGGCTCCTGTCTGGGGCTTGTTTGTGTTCTTCCCCCATTTCCCTGCTATAGGACAATTGAGATGGGATGAGTTTTCCTCCTTGTCAGCAGTGGGACTGGTGGAGAGACGTAGTTCCCTCCTTAGGAGATCTGCAGGGTGAGAGCAACGTGAAAATACTTGCATCTTTCTCCTTTCATACAACAACCAGATAGCCCTGTACCGCCTTTCACGGACCCGTTCCTCAGTTTCCCCATCTCTGCAAGGGAAGAGGGGAGGGGAGACAAACCAGCTCTCACCAGCACGGGCTGAGATGCAGTTTGTAGTGTGTGAGAGCCTCACTGGGCACAAGGCTGCCCGGAGGCCAAGAGCAGCTCTGGATCAGGCCCAAGGGATGCTGAGCTGCCATCCTGCGGCAAGGAGTTCCCCACTGCGCCTGAGCAGCGACCAAAAATTGTGTTAAGAAATAAAAGAAAACGTGGCTTTTATTTTATTTTATTTTATTTTTCCTTTTAAAGAGGGAAGCGGGAATAACTCCCATCCGGGTCTGAGAGCCCTGCTGTGCCTCGGGCCATCTCCTGCCCTCTGAGCTGTGGCATGTGGCTGAGCTGCAGCCTTGTGTGCTCGCTGCTTGCTGGGGCTTACCTCCCTGGTTAAAGAGTTTCGGGTGGTTTTGGTGATGTGCACGGGGCTGGGGCATGGAGCAGCGCTTGGCAGGCAGCGGGGCTCTTTGGCTGAAAAGCCCAGGGAGGAAGCAAATCCCACTACCCCAGCAGCGAGGTTTGGGTGTTCGCCTCCACTCGGGGTGCCCCAGCGTGGATCCATCTCAGGTAGCTGGGCTGTTTGAGTGGCTGGCAGGGAAATGTGTTGGATGCACGCTTGGTTAGCACAGCAGCACCCTGGAGTGCAGCCACTGCAAAGCCCGCTTGCGTGGGGTGCTGCTAGCTGCAGCCCTCCAGCATAAGGGTATGGAGCTGTCTGTGGGTCCTGGGCTGTCCCTGGGCATCAGGAAGGCCTGAGCCACCTGGTGCCACGGGCAGGTGCTGCTGGCTGCCAGCAGCTGGCTCTGCCTCACTGGAGCTCTGCCTGCAGCTGCAACTCTGAGCTGAGCAAGCAGCGAGCTGCCTGCGAGGGGGATTGGGATCGTTTGAGAAGGAAAGGCCTATGGAACAGGTGCAAAGCCACAGCTATTTTGTATGCTGGGGGGTGTGGGAGGACCTGCTGGGGTGTGGAGCGGGCTCAGACTGTCTCCCTTTGCTAGCAATAAGGCTTGGGGTGGGAGGGTGTCTGGACAGGGGCCCGTTGGCCTCAGGGTTCCCAGGGCAGGAGGGAGGCACGATGCTCTCAGTGAGCTCTGAAGCTCACCTGTGTAAGCTGAGATAAGCCAGACCTCACTTTGAACATCAGCTCCTAGCATCGGGTCCTGTCTAGTAGGGGACTCCCAGAGCAGAAAGCAAGATGGAGATAAGGCACTGCTTGCACACACATTTCATTGTGTTGCTTTGTCCCCTGTGACCACGCTGGCTGACCTGCATGCTGGGGAGCAGCAAGCCAGGCTCTGGGACTTGTTCACAGATCTGCAGAGATCAGATCTTGCCTCAAATCACAGCCCCGTGCCACCTGGAGGATGCTTCCACTGCCTGCTCAGCAGCTGCTCCCTGGCACTGAAGGACAAGGCTGCCAGCCCTCGGCTCTGCCCCGTGCTTGCTGAGCCCACCGCTGAGGGTCTTTCCACTGAAGTCCCTTGCAAAACTCTCAGTTCATCCCTGTGAGCTGAGTGCCATCCACCAGGGCAGCACCAACCCACGGGCGCCACGTTCCAGAAATAAAAAAGCATTTATGTAAGAACAAGGAAGGCAGCTGCCTTGCAGAGCCCTCAGCCTGCTCAGAGCAGGGCATGGATCCCATCGGGGCAGAGCCCTGCTCCCTGGGGTGCTGCAGCCATTGATGGCATGGGGACAGCTGGCATCAAAAAGAGGTGCTGGACCCTCATGCTGGTGATGTCTTGAAGATTACAGCAGGAGGAGGGCAGCTGAGCTGCAGTAATTGTCCCTCTTCCTCCCTGAAATGGCTGGAGCTGTGCTGCACGCTCCCAGCACCCTGCCTGCGGGGGCTGAGGCATCACCCATCCACAGTGTCTGTGCCACAGGGTTCCTCCAGCCTCAAAACTAAGGGACAGAGGTACGGGTCCACCAGGTTGTGGCCCTGTCCACCCCCATACGGCACAGCTCTGGGGCTGGGCAGCCAGCAGCACCGTGACAGCTCTGGTGGTGATAACAAGGGGTCTGGGGGAGCCCCACATCTTGCACAGCCCCGGCTCCAAGACATCAGCCTGACACAGCCTCGGCATGCAGAATGGTTGCTCAGTGATGCTGGGAACACTTCTGAGCTCCTCGTCGTTCTCCCTGCCTCTCTTTTAAATTAATCAGGAGCTGGCCTCAGCAGTCAGTCGATACTGAGATTTATCTCTTAAATAGCATTATTGATTGCCTGGGAAGCCTGGTTTTGAATTGATAGATATGTACACGTGCAGACAAGCCCTCTGCCAAGTCCCGGTGGTGAACAGCACAGAGTGTACCGCACGGAGACTGCTCATCACAGGGTGGGTCGCGTGTGTGCCCGCGTGATGGGAATGCAGCTCCCTACCGGAGAGCACGGCGAGGTGCCCGGGGGCCTTCGGGCACGAACCCCTTTGTATCCATCCGCTGTCTTGCCCAGTCTGAGGCTCCCACCCTGTTCATTTTCTGCAGTGTGATGTTGCAGAGCTAATGATGCTGCCAGCGTGCAGTGCCTGGGAAGGATACTGCGTCCTTCCTTAGCAAAAGATGTGCAGGGGCCTTCCCACAAATCGCGTGGTCTCCCGAAAGGTCGCTGACCCTGGAGAGAGGGGTTCTTCAGGTGAGGAAGCCATTGTAGATGTGCAAGGCTGAGGCTGTGCTGTAGCAACACCTGGAGGGGCCGGTGAGAGGAGGATGGCTGAGACAGGGTGCACCTGACATTCCAGAGAGGGTTTGGCTTGTCCTGCTCCTAGGGCTGGCGGTGGGGCTGCAAGCTGCCATGTGCAGAAAGCACAGTGGGACCTGGCTGGGCTCCGAGCAGGTGGAGCCACGGGAGGATTACAGACGTGCTGCTGGGAAAGGCACAGCGTGCTGGTGCTCCCTCCTCCAGGTAACGGGAACTGGGTGAGGAGGGCTCCTCCGGGCTGCACGGGCAGCATCCCTGGTGTGGCTGTTGTCCCTGGGAGGTGGCAGAACGCTCACAGCTGTGGAGTGGTGGCACTCAGCTCCGGGTCCCTGTTGCCTAGCTGCCAGCAGCAGGGTTGTGATAGCAGAGGGGCAGCCCGAGCTGTGCTACGGAGGGGAAGGAGCTTGAGGCACGGAGCTGCGTTGATTGCAGAGTGAGCGGGGAACAGGGGGTGTTCAGTGTGCTCCTGGCCTTGTGTGCATCCCTACAGCCGCACTAGAGAGCCCTGCTTCACAGAGGCCCAGCGGCTGCACCACGGTTTGGGAACTCATCCCGGTGGCTGCAGCACCCTGGGGGAAGCTGGTGCTGGTAGGATAGGGTCTAGGGGCTGGAGCTGTGGTGTGGGGTGAGCTGCTGTCCTTTTAGCTCTGGGCAGTGCCGCTTGGCTCGTCCCAAAGCAGCGCTGTGTGCTTGGGCAGCGCCGCTGTCCTCCAGGGTCGTGGAGCACAGCCAAGGTGCAGTGCTGCTCGTGAGAGGAATTGCAAAAGCTCTTGCCAGTTTTGCTGTTAGCAAACTTCATGCTGTGGCTGTTTTGCCTTTGGTGCTGCAGAGCCTGCTCCTGAGCCATGCCTGGAGCTGCCCACAGTAAGCCAGGCTCACCCCGCTGTGTACACGGGGACCCTTGCCCCACACTTCACATCCAGCCCGGCACAGCACGGTGCTGCCTGGTGCTGTGCTCTCCTGGGAGCAGAGGCTGGGCCGAGCATTAGCAGAGATGTCACAGGGGATCTGTAGGGTTGGATCGCCAAAGGCTTGGGTATTGCAAAACCTGCATGCGCGTGTCATTAGTTAGCTCATCGGCATCCATGGGAAGTTCTCGGGTGCTGCCATGCCTACGTGTGTGTGTGTGTGTGTGTAGATACATATGGATGTGCAGTGCTACAGCATCTTGATCATGCTTGGACCCCTTCAGCATTTTTCCAGACAACGTCTGCCCGCAGCGAGCGCCCAGTCCGCCTGATCGCAGCAAGCCAATCCATGCAGGGATCTTGGGAAAGAACAGTTGGGGTTTTATGAAGCTGGCATAATTTACAGCTAAAATAGCACACCAGAAATATGTCCAATCCAATCTCCTTTGTAATCTTGTTTTCATTTAAGCCTCCAGGCTGGTGGAGGGGGTAGTAAGGAAAGCAAACTGTGAAGGGAGTTTATTACCCGTGTCAGTGAGATTTGCGCGGTGCTCTGTACTGGGTGACCTCAATTTGCAGAGGTTGCAGCTGGGCCTGGGGCTCCCCTACACCAAGGGGTATCTCCTGCCTGCACCAGGGCTGCCAACCCCGCTGCGTGGAGCAGCTCCAGTGCCCGCTCCTGCAGCTGGGCAGGGAGAGCTCTTGCAATGTGTCAGCGAGCGTCGTGCTTGTGATGTCCTGGCCAGCTCACCGTGAAAAGGAATGAAATTATCTCGCTGCTGCTGCCTTTGCGGGTTGCGTTTCTCTTTAGTTTTCAAACCACAGATTGTCCCAGATCTCTTGCCAATAGCAGGGAGCTAACTGATAATGCAGCTGCTATTAATAAAGCCGTGTTGTTACATATTCATATCAATCAGACTTCTAATTCCACTATATATATATATATATATAAAAAAAAAAAAACCAACCATAAAAAAGAAGGCAGTGTTTCACAAGGTGATGGAGGAAGGTGCCAGGCAGGATGGTGTTTGCGGCGCATTTCACCCGCACTGACAGTGCTCTGCTCACATTTCTGCCCTTTGGGATTCCTGCCCTGAGCTGTCTATGTGCTGTCCTGACACCTCTTGCATCCCAACACCTGGGCAGCATTTTCTTTGCTCTGCTTTGCCAGAGGCAGCCGAGATGAGCCCAGCTCTGCATCTGTGTACAAGGGTGAGGTGCAGCAGTGCTGTGCTGTCAGGCTGTGGGCAGACCTCCACCCGCAGGGAAGATGCAGGGGACTAGATGGAGAGCCGTTCCTTCTTGCTGTCTGTCTTTCTTCAGCCACACTGGTGCCACAGAGCTCAAAGCCCAGGTACCAAGCACGTCTGTGGGATCCCCAGAGTGCTGGCACCGCTGGGAAACGGGAACAGTGTGAGACGGGGGAGCTCTCAATGCATGCGAGTGTGTTGGTGGCTCAGTGCTTTCTCCATTTTATACAGAAAATTTCACATATTATGTAAATTAAAAAGCAAAGCATAGAAAATCCTACGGCATAAATCTGGGATGTATATATGTTTGTACAACTATTAGAGAGGGAAGTACACCGAAGAATCTTAGCCAACGGATAAATATACTTACGCTGCCATTCCTGCAATAAAATATGCTTTTTGTCATTGCTATGGTATTAAAAAGGTACTGCCTCCCAAAATGTGGCAGCGTTTTATGGTAAGCCATAAATTGGATGAGATACCTAATTATTCATAGGGTATTACGGAGGTGTCGGTAAGTGACTTCACCATTAAGGCCACGCTGAGATATGCATGTACAGCAAAACCCTTTCTCCTCATGATTGAATTCAGTTTCCAGATTTGGTCAAATAAACCTGGCGAGGCCAAGCATGTTTTGCTCGCGCCCTGCTCCAGCCTCGGGGTGCAATGAGGCCGTCCTGCAGCTGCTCCCCCCTCGCTGTCCCTGTTCTTGAGCGCTGTCAGCAGAGTACAAGCGTTGTTCCGCCAGGTTCCCGGGACACGGGCTGGCTGCGAGCCCTCTCGGCAGAGGCTTGCAGGCATTGCAGCGAGCAGTTTCCAAGCAACTCCAAGGCTGCTGGTCTAAAAGAACTCCTGGTAATGGCATGTTAATATTAAGTGGAGTTATTAAAAGGAACGGCGCTAAAAGGGAGGCGTGAAAGGGCAGCTGGTATGGCGGAGCTGATATCCTCCTGCCGTCCGTCGCTTGTGCTGTGAGTGCAGTTCTCCAGCCTCAGGTTTATCCTAGGGGCAAACAGAGGTCCCAGCACTGTGCTGCAGCCAGGGACCGTGCAGTGTGTAGCGGCTCCTTGTTGCATCAGTGACGGATGTCTCTAAGTGGGCTGGCAGCAATTAATCCCCAAATCCCTCCACGGTGCCTGGAAGCTGGCAGCTGGGGCAGGCTTGCTGCATCTGCAGAGCGTGCCCGATTTTGGAAAGACGGAGATAAGAGAGTTAGAGGTAATTGAGAGAAGTCCTCCGTGGCAGTTAGAGGGAACAGGAGTTGTATCAGTAACAGATGGGATTGCTGGTGCCACGGGGACCTGTAAGTGCTTGCGCTCTTTGTTTATGCTTAGCGGGAGGCATCTTGCTTTTTTCACCTTGTCTGCAAATTTATCTTTCTGTCTCTCCTGAGTTAGTGTGAGCTCAGGACAGGGTGTGGGGGGGTGAGGAAGAGCTTATTCTGTACTTGTCTGCGAGGTGGCCATGGGTGGGGGCAGGCCTCGCACGTGGGACCAGGCCTCGCACGTGGGACCAGGCCTCGCACGTGGGACCAGGCCTTGGCGCAACCAGGCCTCGCACACGAGACCAGGCCTCACGAGTGGGACTGGGCTGCGGGTGCGATGGCTGCAATGCTTGCGAAGGGGCTGTGCTTCTCTGGTGGGAAAGGGCTGCCATCATTGCGCTCAGAGGCGTTCTCTTGGGGAAATTGCTGCTGCCTGCCATCCGCCGTGTGCTGCGGGATGTGACGCTGGGCTGCCGGTCTGGCTTGGCAGCGCCCATAAATCTGCCTGGCGTCAGAGCGTGCAGCAGCAGCACGGGGATGATGTGAAGAGCATTCCCACTGACTTACGGCTTCTCTGCTTGATGGGAGTAGGAAAGAGTAGTGAGCAGCTGGCTCTGCCGGCATGTACTGCATTGCCGGCTGCCCTTTCTCCCCATGCAACATCAGTGGGACTTGGCAAGTGTCACCCTGCAGGCAGGACAAGGACCGGTGTGCTGACAGCATGGGCTGTTGGGGGTCTGACGGCTCCGGGCAGCCAGTGAGAAGCTGAGCCATTGCATGGTGGGTGAGGGTGGAAGGAACCCCAGCACTGCCTGGCCACTGTTGGCTTCTGCTACCCCAGCTGATCTGCAGAAGCCCATGAAGTTTTGCCCCAGCTCCTTGGTCTTGCATCTCTTGGCACCTCCTCTCCACGCACAGTTGGCCCCAGCATCTCCATCCTCTCATGTTGGGTCATCAGCATTCACCAGTTCAGGAATGGTTTGTGCGTGTAGGAAGCAGCGTGGTGCAGGGGTTTGAGCTCTGCTCTGGGAATAAAGGAGGCAGCACTTCTCCATCTCTGCACCACTGGGTCTCCTGGACAACAATCTGTCCTGCTGTGCCTCGGTTTCCCCAGTTTTCAAACAGGAGCAATGCTCGCTTCTCTGAAGTGCTTTGGGAGGAAAATGAAATGCCAAGCACTCTCCTCTCCCTGTTGTCACACTAGGTGTATTGGGATGTCCTCTTAAAGCCTTGCTGCCCAAGGAGGGCCTGTCCCCCATCCCAGTGCACTGAAGGCACATCATGCAGTACAGGACTAAACAAATATTCCTTCACTGAGGCTCTTTCCTACTCAGTATTCAGGGAGCATCATTTTGGTAACCAAGGTATTTGCATAAGCTGTGTTGTGTTGTAATTACTCCTTTTCTGAAGAGGTGCTTATCATTCCATCACTCTGGAGGGGCTTAGTCTGTCTTTGAGGCCAGGTTAGGAGGTGGTCCTCCTGCAACAAGGCCTTTCTTCACCTGTGCCTCAGTTTCCTCTCTGTGGGGGACTTCACTGCATCATGTGGTACCTGGGGTCAGTGGCAGGGTGACAGCCACTCAGTATGTCCGCGTGCTACCTGCAACATGATTCACCCCCAAGGCAGCTCTCAAATGGCCACATTTCCAGGAGAACAGCAGCAAGCGTGGGTCCTGGCAGTACCTAGGGGTACCCAGACCATGGCCATGGGGCTGATGGGCGGCCAGCTCTCTGCAGGCTCATGAGCTGTTTCTGCCCATTAAGTATAGGGACTTGCAGCTTGTTCTGGTCCTGAGTTATTTCTGCTGCTTGCTCCCGTGAAGCCCACGCATGCTTCCAGCAGGTCCTGGGATGCCTGTGGGCAGGAGACAGGCAGCAAAGCCACTATGCTTTGTGACTGCAAGAGAAAAACATTGCGTTCTCGCACAGGCAGCAGGCTGGCACTGGCTGACCTGACTGCTAAGCAGGGACCGAGGGCTCCAGAGCTGTGCTGTTCCTCTGTCCTCTTGCCAGCAGGAGCAGTTTGTCCTGCTGCCCTACACTGGCATTGCTCACAGAATGCCTTTGCTGTTCAACTCAGCACCCATTTGTTACCTGCTCCAGCCTCCAGCCTTACTCCTGCGTGACCACCCCCAGGGAGCAGAGGCTGTGCATGTCTCCACACTGACTGTCTCCCTGGATGCCTTAAGTCTTGCTTTATCTCTGTGAAATCTCGCATCATTTATCTTCCTAAACCCTGGCAGGTAATTCTGTAAGCAGTTCCTGCTATGGTACTGGCCTCTCCTCACTCCCCAATATTCTCTTCAGTTTTAATCCCCCTGGAGTTCACATTGTCTTTGCAGTCCCCAAGGAACGATGCTGCTAAGTCCAGATCCCAGCACTAAGCTCCCTGGGAAACACTCAGTTCCCCTTCCCATTAGCAGGATGCACTGCCGATGACCCCAGTGGCTCCCCTCCTGCCACTTTGCTGCTTCTCCCTGCAGAATGCTCTGGCTCTCAGGCTCTGGTTGTGTGGGCACTTTGAAGAAAAGCTGGTGATGCTCCTTCAGCTGGTGGTCTGTGCAGGCTGGGAGGAGAACACCTCTCAGTGCAGAGGCTGGATCTGCATTCTTTGGTGCCAGCTCCACTGCCGTGTTCTTGTCAGAGGAGGGTGCCCATGTTTGCCTCCTCTCAGCCCTTTAGGGGATGTTATCTTCGTGGCAGTGCCTTCTCTTACTACCTGCTCACGCAGGATGAGGTCCTAGCTAGACTGTCTCAGATAATGCTGACACTAATAACTCGGCTGTGTTTACCTGCCCCCAGCAATATTCTTGCAAATGAGGTGTCAGCAGGGATGCTGGCGAACGCGACGCACTGTGTGTGGGTTTTACAAAACCAATAAGGCGACGTTGGGACGCGTGGTTAGGAGGTGTTGCGCTGGCATCCGGTCTGTCTCAGCGATCCATTTGGGATGGCAGCGCTTCATTACTCGTTCCTTCACCTGGCTCTTGTTTACAGGGGATGCTGGTGGAAATGCCTTTCGTGGCTCAGGTGCTTCTGCTGGCTCTGCTGTTAAGGAAAATGTGGTTTGCTGTTTGAGTTCCAGTGCAGGCTGCTTCCCAAGGAGGCAGCGAGTAACACCATGGGCTTGGTGTCTTGCTGTCCGTGTGTGATTGTGTGGCACAGCCCTGCTCATGGCTGGGAAGGATCTGATCCGTCTCTCTGTCCAGTATAGGGAGTAAGAGATGGGCCCAGGCACAGCTCCGAGGAGCATCTCTGCCAGTGATGTGTCCCCTCTGCCTCAGTCCTCCCTGGCATTAATGGGACACTGCCCTCGGACCCCGACCTCTCACATTGCCCGTAGCCTCGGATACCCCCTGACCCAACACCGCGCTGTACGGAGCCAATCCCTCTCGCAGCAGCCAGCCACGCTGCGGGTGGCCGGGCAGCAGGACCAGTAGGCTCCAGGATTTGCAGATGCTCCAAGTCAGAGAGTTCTGTTTCTCCTCCTTTTTAATTACAAGGAGGATAATTGGTTTTGTGGCGAGTGGAAGAATGATTGCACGTGACTCAGATGAGCTGTCTGTCCTCGCAGGCACCAGTCTGTTCCCCCTGCAGTCAGCTGTGACCCAAGGCTCCTGTCCCTGTGTTGTGTGGTGGGGGATGCTGTGACTGCAGGGCTCCATGGCAGAGGGGTGCCACCTCCCTTCCTACTCTTCCCCACCTTGGCAACCAGCTCAAGAGCCCCTCAGCCCCCCAAGACAGATCCAATCCCTGTCCTCACGCCGTGACGTGATTCACAGCTCCCATCTTCCCGTGACAACGCGCCGCTGACAGCCAGGATGCATTAAGGACCAACTGGCTCATCTGCTGAGAGCGCTTGGCTTCTCTCGTTGTTTTGATTCCCTTTGTTTTTACAGGCTAGCAGAAGGATTTTAATCTGGGCAGTGAGGTAAGAAGCAGTAGAGGCTTTGCACACATCTTGCCGTGCCCATGGCTGCTCTCGTGGACTGGCACCTCCATGGGTCTGAGTCTCTGGGGATGATTTTGGTGCTCTCAGCCAAACTGGGAGCATTGGGCAGAGCCAGGCATGGCCTCCCAGGGCTGTAGCTGTCCCTGTGCTGGCCCCAGCCCAGCAGGTGCCCACGCAGCCAGCAATGCTTAGCCCCACTGATGTGAGCGGGCAGGCAGAGGGGCGGCGAGCTCCCGAGGCCACAGTTCATCCCTTCCTCCCACGTACAACTCAGGACATACAAAGTCATCTGATACGTTTCTGTGAGCAGGCGTGAATTGTCATTCACCAAAAGCACCAAGGTGACAGCTGTGAGGATCACAGGCAGTGGTTTTGCTTGCAGATGAGGAGCAAGGCATAGCTCTGCGATGTTCCCCAGTGCTAACACGGGTGCTGCAGATGGGCACCATGCTCCGGGGGGCTGCTGTGCTGTGCCATGCCGCACCACCACCCCTCCGAGGCACTGCCACCGCAGCCACTGGCAGCGTGCAGCAAAATGGGTTTGCTTCAATCGCCCTCGGTGAAATCACATTAGTGGTGCTGCAAGCAGATCTGTGTACTTCATGCTGCAGGGCCCGGGGGCACAAGTGGCAGCAAGCGTTGTGATGGGGATGGGCACATCCCAGGGCACAGGGCGGCCCCGCGGTGCAGGTTGCAGCGCTTTGCGTGGGGCCGTGTTGCAGCTAATGCTGTGTGACAGCCTGATGGGTCCTCCCGGGACAGCCGGAGCTCACATGCCATCATCAGAGCTGTCAGTCGCTGGCTCCCGCACCACGGCGCATATTGTAAACAGGCAGCGTGGGTACCTCATTCCTGGGAGCAGGAAGGGCTGTGGGTTTGAGGGTACGCTCTCAGGGTGATGCTCAGCCCTATGTCTGTATTGTTGAGACAGACGAGCTGGCTGGGGGATGAGATGGGGATGTGAGCAGGACCCCCAGCAGGAGGTGGGCTCGCGAGGGGCCATGCTTCCCGCTGCTCTGCCCAGCTGGGCTCTGCTTTCCTCTGGCATCAAGCTCCCACTGCTCAAACCCCATCAGCACCAAATAGACACAAAGCAGCCCTGCAAACGGTAAGCAACATTACCGGGGCAGGGAACCGGAACGAGACGGGCTCTGACAGCTGCTTCCACAAGGCAAGCAAGGTGTCAGCGCACACGGCTCCTCCCGCACAGCTCCAAACCCTGCTCCGTGCACGCTGCACTTTGGCACACAGTGCCTCAGCTCTTCCTGCCCCAGCCATTGGGTGGGCAGCAGGGTGGCAGCCGTCGCCTGCTCCTCTTGGGGTGGTGGCTGCATCGCGGGGATGTGGGGAAGGGAAGCAGCACGTGTGCCCAGGCTGAGTCATGCTGAGGATTGTGCCTGTTGTTAGGAGTTCAGATATGATATATTCGCTCAGCAGAAATCCGCTCATCACCCGCCTCTCCCCACCTGTCTGTCCATCCGTCCCAGTTCTTTCACGTAGCGTCTGTGGGGAAAAAAATAAAAATCTCTGCCTGGAAGGCTCGGGTTGCTCCTCGGCGCTGGAAGGTCGGGGAAGCTAAAGCTGGTGCTTGGTATGCAGTGCACAGAGCTGGCGGGCAGCAACACAGAGCTGCAGCTGTGAGAGACCGCAGCGCCCAGTGGGACAGGGGGCTGCACCGGGGGGAAACGGTGCCAGCAGGGTCTGGAGAACATCGTGGGGCAAGCAGGGGAGGGCTGGAGACTCCAGTTTCCTCTCTGTGCTGGGGGGACGGGGCACCTCACTGCTCCCCCCCCCACTGAGCTGTCTGCCCTTGGCTGCTCCATGCCCAGGTGATTTGAGCTTTGAATCAGCTCCGAAATTGCCTTGGCTGAAACTCTGTCTCTATTGTTTGCAGTCTGCAGGAGCATCATTGAACATGTCAAAAAGATGAATTGGAGAGAAGAGGGAAAAAAAACCGAAGCGAGTGGCGTGGTTGGAGGGGAGAGCGGCGCGGGCTGGGCTCCCCTGGGGCACCCTCTCCCTCCATCCAGCCTCTCCTGGGTGCTCAGGAGCCTCTGTCCTCTTTGAGGAGCGTTCAGGCATCTCCAGTGCTGTTCCTTGTAGGGGTCAGGCCCGAGGGTTGAGCTGTGGGGGTCATCCATCCATTTGGGGTTATCAGTGGGTGCTGGAGGACGTGGCTGTCCCTCACATGCCGTAGGGAACTGTTCCCGGTGCCAGCACTGGGGACACAGCTGGAGCAGCGCGGTCACCGCTGGTAGAGCCAGCAGCCTGCTCCAGGGCACAGCCATCAGGATGCTCCCTGCCCCGAGGAGCTCGTTAGCTACAGGACAGATAATGAGGATTTGGGTTCAATCCCAACCGGGGAAAGGTGCTGGCGCTGCATTATGGGAGGTCGGAGAGGCGGCTGTTAACATTGCTGGGGACGCTGGGGCAAATTAATCGCCTATTAAATGAAACGTCAGCCAGAAAAGGATGAAAACCGGCGTTGCTTTTAGGGCTTGCATTTTACAAAATGAATGTTCTTGTGCATGGTGGATTTGCATATTCAAACCGGGCTGCCTCGGAGGGGCTCTCCTTCTGAACTGGGTGATACCAGAGGCTAAATTGCGTAAATTCACTTCTCCAAACGCTCCTCTAAATGACTGGAATGATCTAATTACATAATCCATTGCCACAGGAGATGGTTTTTCAGAGCCTGAGCCCCTTTGTTTCTGGAACGTACGTCACCTCGCGCCGGAGCAGCGACGTTGAGGAATTGTCGCCGCCCGCAGCAGCCGCTGTCCCCTGGCACGGCCACAGAGTGCGCGTGGGGGGGGCCCGGTCCCCGTCGCCTCTCACACCTGAGACCTCAGAGATTGATCTGTGTGAAAACTTGGCGAGGCAAATCCCGTGCGTGTCAGCTGAAACACGGCTGGTTTCAAATAGAAACTGATTTGCATGGGCTGATCAAGCTAATTGCTACGGTGTCTGCAGGAACGCGGAGCGTCACCGGATCCCTGCGCAGCAGGAAGGCTGAGATCCGCCACGACGGAGCTGTGAGCGTTGCAGGAGCCACGCTGCCATCTCCCTCGTGGGCTGTGGGTGGGGACAGAGCCCCGTGGCGGCCTGCGGAGCGGCACAGCCCGGTGACAAGTCATGGCTCTTTCTGGTGGTTGGGTCAGGGATGTGTGCTGCGGGCTGGAGGTGGCCTCTGGGCGCCTGGAGGCCCCTGGGGATTGCTGTGGGTTTGGAAGCAAGGTTGTGTTTTCCATCCTTGCGCTTGTTTCCAAGCTGGTGTAAGGAGTGGATGTGCTGTGTGATGGGGAGCAGGCTTTGCTGGGAAAGGGCCGTCTGCGTCCCACAGAGGACTGTGCCTGCATCTCATGGGCACCACAGGCACGTGCCCCACACACAGCCTGGGCCTGCCTGCATCCCTTGGAGCCCTGCATCCCGCTGGGGGGCCACGTGCCCCCGCGTCCCCCTGGATGCCTGCATCCCCCTGGGGGACCGAGCGTGTGCGCATCCCTTGGAGTGCTCTGAGTGCCTGCATCCCCCTGGGGGACCACGTCTTCCTGCATCCCTTGGGGACCGTGGGCACACGTGCCACCGCAGGAGCAGCTCCGTGTCCCCGTGTTGTTCCCACCTTCAGGTGACGGGTGGGCGAGGAGGCGTGCTGCTGGTGAGCTGCGCGTGCCTCCTGTCGACAAACAGAGAGACGCCGTCTCCCGAGGCTGCGTTTCGGTGCGACGTTTGTACACACCACAACGTGGAACACGGCACACGTGGGTGGCTGTGCCTCTAAATATAGAGCTGGATACCTGGGACGCACGCTGCGCTCACGAGCCCGCTCCGGGGACGGCTTCATTGCAGGTTGTAAAGAGATTATGAGCAAGTCTACAGTAAGCCTCTCTGCTAGAAACGCCAGCAGCCCCAGGCGGAAAGCATCGTGCTCAAAGCTCCCCCCGCCCCTTCCCTCTTTTAGTTCTTCTTGGTGATGTTGCCTTTATCTGCTCTCAGCTCAAGGGTTTTACTGAGCCTCGGAGCTCAGAAGGGCTCCCAGCAAGGGCGGGCAGGGACCTTGTGTGCTGGGATTGTCACTGTAGTGTTGGTTGGGGTGGGTGACAGCCACCCCTCGGCTTGGTGCTGCTCACGGAAGCATCCCCTCAGCCCCACTCCAGGATGAGATATGTGAGCGGTGGCTGCTGTTTGTCCTCACACAGGGCAGGGCTGGCTCTGCAAGGAGCAGATTCTCCTTTCAAAGGGACAGTGTTGGCACAGGTGGAGAGGTGATCCCATCTCAGGGGCTTCTGCGTTCAGCCTCAGGTGGCCCCACGGTGACAGGGGGACGGGGACAGTGCTCGTCCTGCAGCCCTCCCCGCCCTGCGCTGTGCTGTGCCAGAGGGAAACGACGGTGTCCTGAAGCCCTGGCAAGCCATCAGCCAAGCAAATTGCTCTCCGTAAATCCCGAGTGAAAGTCCTGGGATTCGGGAGGGCCTGAAGGAAAGCGGGTGATTGGATTTCCAAGCTGCTTTCTGCCACGCCGGGAGAGACAGGCTGACAGCCTCCTGAATCTTCCCATTCAGACCGATTGCGCCCTGTTGATAATGGCATAGAAGCGATCCATAACTCTCCACCCTTTATTTAACTCCCCCCTGGACTTCATACGCAGTCATAAATTGCTCCTCCCGCAAATCCTTCTCTGGGCCAGCTCCTCCGCAGGTCCCTCGCCTCGCATCCAGGCACACAAAAGGAGGGGAAATGAGGATAAGGGGGAGGAAACAGTACTGACATACCCTCACGGTGCCTTGCGTGGGGCAGGCTGCCTTGCTCTGCACCGCTGTTGGTTTGCAGCCACGCCACAAACCAAGTTTGTACAACGTGGAGGTCGACGAGGTTAAAATCGGCATTAACTGCACGGCACCGTATCTCACCCAAAGCACACACTGCACTGCTGGAGTGCCAAGGGAGTAAAGGAGAAAAGTGCTGCAAAATTTCGTTTCGTTGCTTCTTATCTCTGATTAATCCCCTTGTGTTCGTTTTTAGCCCGGTGTTGCCTGTTGGCTGTGTTCCCACAGTCGTCACAGAGAGAAAAATGCCTCGGAGCCTTTAGCAACCCGGGGTGCTCCTGCACGGCCACCAGATGAGGATCACGACGGATAGGAGCCAGCGCTGTGCTCAGAGTCACGGCAGCGGGGCTGGAAACCAACTTCTCCCTTCTGTTTTCGGAAGGGAAGAAAACTTACCCTTAAAAGCATGCTCCATGTTGTCTCTTTGAGCATTTCAGGTGCTTGCACGTGGCTGGAAGACCAGGGTCTGGCCACCACTGCCTGGGGCTGGCTGCCAGCAGTGCTGCTGGTGACACGGGGCCATCTCCCCTCTTTGCAGACGCTGCTGCCTGAGCCACCAAGAGAGGTGCCACCTCCGAGCCGACCGCCGACCGCTGCAGCCCCCGGAGCACCAAGCGCCGTGCATCCACACCGCCTTGTGAGTGGATGAGACCTGGAAAGGGAAAGGGAGAAGGAAAACCAATGCCACAACAAAGGGGTGTGCGGGGGACCCTTTGGGCACTCGGCCTGCAGGTGGGAGCCTGGAAATTGGGGTATCAATGGGGACGGTGAGGGCACTGCCTTTGCCTGGCAGGGAGGAGTGCTGCCTTCATCCCTGGGGCCAGTGCAGCATCTCAGCCCCAGCTGGGACAGCCCTGATCCCAGCCCCCACAGCCAGCTGGGATCTGCTCAGTGGGTTTTCATAGAATCATAGGATGGCTTGGGTTGGAAGGGACCCAAAGGATCATCAAGTTCCAACCCCCTGGTGGCAGGGCCACCAACCTCCAGATCTGGTACTAGACCAGGTTGCCCAGGGCTCCATCCAACCTGGTCCTGAGCACCTCCAGGGACAAGACATCCACAGCTTCTCTGGGCAGCCTGTGCCAGCACCTCACTCCTGTCGCTGTGAACTCCCCCTGACATCCAATCTAAACCTTCCCTCCTTGAGCTTAAAACCATTCCCCCTTGTCCTATCACCATCTACCCTTGTAAAAAGCTGGTTTCCCTCCTGTTTATAATCCCCTTTTAAATACTGGAAGGGTTTTGCTGGCATCCTCATGGCTGCAGCTCCCCTGCCTCCTGACAGTGTTTCGGAAGGATTTTGCTTTGATCCTCTTCTCAGCAAGGTGATTCTGTATGTCTGAGGCTGAGGAGAATAAAATCTTTTAAATATCCAAAAATCGTGGGAAGAATGAGAGGAGAAAACACTGGGAGCCCCCAGGTAAAAGCAGTTTGCATATATAAGAAAACAAGGTCTGCAGCAGTGTGGAAACACACGCAGATGAGGCAGCTTGATGTCTGTGGGAGGCACTCAGGTGGCACGGGGTGCTGGCTTGTCCCCATGCATCACCATCCCACACACATGTCCTTCATCCTTGCAGGGACCAGCTGCCCTGCGGTGCCACCACCCATCGCCTGCCCTTGGGCCTGGCTGCCTGCTGAAGGCTCCGGGACTCGTGCACGTGGGGCCACATCCCTGCCACGCTCGCATGCACCTCGGGGAGCCCACGGCAGCGGCCAGACACGCGCAGGTGGGTACGCACCTGGTGGGCAGGCGTGGGGAGGGGTCATCCCTGCTGGCTCATCCTGCTGGAAAATCCCCCCCGGTTTTGGCAAGCGGTAACGCGGCAGCTCCAGGAGCAGATGTTGAGCCTCAGGGCTTTCGTAGCTGGAAATTGCTTTTCACACCCACTTGAATTTACAGTCCCCCCCAGCATCTCATGGTGGTGAGTTCCAGGCTGGGTGGCAAAGCCCTTCCTTCTGCATGTTTTAAACCTTATTGTGCTGATGCCCTCCCGTTCCCACGCGGCGCTGGCTCCCTGCTCGGGGTCAGCCTGGCTTTACAGCCTCCTTCCTGTTCCCTCTCCTGCATCTTCTTTCCCAGCCTTTGTCTTAGAGGGGGAAAATGCTGTTTATGGGCGTTTGCCATTGCAAGGTGCCACGGGGGCTGCGCTCCTCATTGCCAGCGATGCTTCTGTACATGCCTCAAAGGACTTCACAGGGCTCGTGTTGGCGCAGCCTCTCCCTGCACAGAAGCTGCTTTTTCTATTGACCTGTGCCTCTCTGGAGGTTGGGTGCAGCTTTCTCTGTTGGCTGTATCTCCTGTTAATTACCGGTGTTCCTCTGCGAATGGCTCCTCTCCCCCTTCCCTTCCTCACCCAGGCAGCAGCAGGCAAAACCTCCCTTCGGGAGGGGTGGGGGGTGTGAACCCATCGCCTTCCCCCCTCCACCACCCGCCGTGCTTTCACAGCTCCTGCAGTTCCTACCTGGCAGAGCTCCCTCCTGCCCTCTGCCTCTCGCCCAGATGCCAGGACCATTTATGAAGCTGCAGGCTGAGCAGCAGAGAGCTGCGTCTGCTGCTTCCTTATTTACAGCTGCGTTTGGCCGCCTCGCTGGCTCCTCCAGCAGCTCTAGGGACACTGCTCGCTGTCTGCTTGTTCCTGCCCTAAAAAACCCAAGCGTTTCTCTCCTCAAATGGTCGCCACCTGGCACCTGGCTTGGCACAGGTCTGTACTCAGGACGGACCCGGCGCCAGCGGTGATGCTGACCCTGGTGAGCCCTTCTGAAGAGTTCTGCTGGTTTTTGAATTACTTCCTAACACCAATAGTGCAATTGTAGATGGAGCACGTGGGGTAATGAAGCCCTGGGCCATGTGGCAGGGCCACATGCAGTTCTTCAGGCCAGGTCCTTGCAGGACTCGGACATGAACCCAGGGTCACTGCCTTCTTTAGCTGTCCCCATCCGGCCCTGCCCATCCTGTGGCTGCAGGAGCGCTGTGGGCTCCCTCTGGGATGGAGACGAGCGTGCAGGGCTGGAGTTGCCATATGCTCCCTGTAAAACAGCTCTTGGCCCATTCCACGGCATTTCCTGCCTCTTCCACACACGCTCAGGATCCCACATGCCTCGCAAGCCGTTCACCAACTGCAGCCCGGCAGATGGAGGAGCCGGGCAGAGCTCTGCAGCAGGAGGGACGGGAATCCAAAGGCTCTGTTTGTTCTCGGGTGTTTGTGGCAGCACAGGAAGGGGGAGGAGAGCTGGCACCCAGGTCTGGAGCTCCGTCTGTGCAGTGTGCACCCACCCAGCCACTAGCAAGGGGCTCAGAACCTTTCCCTCCCACCTTTCTCTTGCTGCCCTCCCCAGAGCTGGGGACGTGGCGGTGCCGTCTCACCCTGCTGTGTGCCACGATGCTCCTGCCCCCTCCAGCTGGGATGAGGGGGGTCTGCCAGCACAGCATGGCCAGGCACGTGAGGGGGAACAGCTACCCGCTCTCCACATTGGGCTGGAGCCAGCCAAACACTTCAGCATTTGTTTAATTTAACCTTCCGTGAGAATACTTGAACCAAATCGGTGTGAACATCTATCTGAGTGCTCCCAGCCTGTTTTAAGAGGTTTGTTGGTTTTTTTTTTTTCCTCAGTGGCAGTGAGTAGGAGCTATTCCTTGAGCTGCAGAATGCGTTTCCACGTGGTGCCATCCTGTTTGCATGCAGTACGAATGCAGATGCCGAGCATCGCTCCAGCTTCGGACCAGGCACTGCTTTGTTCTGGTGCCTGATCCTGCTGGTCAGCACTAAAAGCAGAGGTAGCAAGCCAGTCCTTGGAGGGAGCAGAGATTTATTGTAGTAGGAAATGAGAAATGCACACATCGCCTCTGTATCTGTGGGGGAAATGAGCAGTGCTGGCAGGTGCGTGGCAGCCGAAGGCAGGTTCCGTGGTGATGTGCAACCACTCTGGTGCAGGGCGAACAAATGCTGTGCCCTCAGCCCAGCATGGGAGGGATGCTCACAGCTGGGGTCCCAGGCAGGCGTGTTGTGCCCAGTGGTGGGCACGCTGCTGCTCCACCAGGGTGGATAAGTCATGCTCACGAGGACACCGGTCCTCTTTTATTTAATTTCCTGGTAATGCGTCTGCGGCATCAAAGTCTTATCGGGAGAGGAGCAGCTTAAGAGCCTAGGAAAGGAGTTTTATTGTCAGTATCAGAGCTTTATTCCCCTCTTGCCTTGAACACAGGATGGCAGACCTGGTTATGGCTGGAATGAGGTGCGCTTTTCTCCTTTTGTCCTTTTAAGCTGCAGAGATTTCCCCGCTCACCTTTTTCTGACGGTAATTCGGTGGCTGTTCCTCTGGGAGCTGCAGGCTCAGCGGGGCTGATGCGGGCACTGCGGCCATGGGGCATTGCAGAGTTCCCACTTTGCAGCCAGACAGCATGCTGCACGACAGCTCTGGGGACCCAACAGCTTCAGCAGAGCAGCTGTGGCTGCAGGACTTGCCCATGACTTTGCACAGCCCTGCCTCAGTTTCCAATCGTGCTGAGCATCCCTGTGTTTCCAGCCTGCAGTTGTACCATCATCCTCAGGTCCTCAAGCTGCTGGGGTTCACTGGGGTGAGGCTGGGGGCTGCTGGGGGCAGTTTGGGGGCAGCACAGGGAGGGCTTTGCTCAGCCCAGCAGCTCAGCAGCTCTGCTGTCTCCCGCAGCCTGCTCCCTCCCTGCAAACCGCAGGCATCCTCCCTGGCTCTGCCAGGCGTGCCGGAGATGCGACGTTACATTCACTGGGCTTTTCAGCAGCAGACAATGGCTTTGGATAACGTCCATTTAAGAAAATTGGCAGAACTGTGCGATTCACACCATTGTGGGTTGTTTTGTTGGTTTTTTTTTTAAATGCTCATGGGGAGAAGCAGAGCAGTTAACGAGGCAGCGCAGAGCCCGCAGAGGGGGAGCTGGGGCGTGGAGCACCCCATGGATGCTGCAGCCCATTGGGACCTCCCGCAGGAGCACCGTGTCCCCTTGGTGGTTCCTACCCTGGGATGGAACCAGGGCTGCTCCCTCAGAGCCTCTCAGGGTCTGTGGCCACTGGTGCATGCCCTGGTGCTGCTCTGAGCCCCCTGGTCCCGCAGCCTGCACACAGTGCTGGCAGCAGGAGGGGGCCGTTGGAAAAGCAGACAGATTGGATTAGACGGGTGATGCGTCAAACCCTAAACTGATAAGAGACGGAACAATTGACGGGTTGCCAAAAAGGACCGGGAAGGATTTTTTTTAAGCAGGCTAAGTAGTCTGGACAGGAACGAGCAGAGTGCAGCTCAGATGCAGCGGCATGCTCATCTCTTTGGTTTTCTGCCCCACGCCAGCTCTGCTCCCTGCTCACAGATGGCCCCGGCCCCAGCTGGAAGAGGGCTGGTGATGGAGACCTGATTCTGTGAGAAACTGGGGCTGAGCCTGCCCTAATCCCGATGTTTTAGGATTAGATTCCACCTGGACGAGGGGTGCCTGAGGGCACCTGAGATTAGGGACAGAAAGAGTTGCAGGGATGAGATGCTGGGATGGGACAGGGTGATGTGATTGACCCTTAGGGTGCCACCCACCGAGCTGCCATTGCCGGGGTCCTCTGGGTGACGAGGGCCTTGGGGTGAGGGGGGACGGCTGCTTTCGCAGCGGGGGTGTGTTACATCCTGCCCCTTCCCCCGTGCCCCACAGCCATGTGATGCCGGAGGAGTGCGGCGATGATATGGAATGTGGGCAGCTGCCTTCGGACACGCTCCGACAGGTGACGGTCCAGCGCCATCCCCGCTACGGATTCGGCTTCGTGGCCGGCAGCGAGAGGCCCGTGGTGGTGCGCTCAGTGGCAGCAGGTAGGGTGTGCGGGGAGGGACGCCTCCAAACGCTCCTGTCCCCTCTGGTGGGTCCATAGAGTCCCTCCATGACCATGTATAGAGGTAACGCTCTGGAGGTGGTTGGGACCCCCCCTTTCTGGCTGGCAATAACCCCCCCGGGCCAGTGCTGACCCTCTCTCCCGGCAGGCGGCCCCTCTGAGGACAAACTGCTGCCAGGAGACCAGATTTTGGCCATCAACGATGAGGACGTGAGCGAAGCCCCCAGAGAGAGGTTCATCGAGCTCGTCAGGTGAGGGCAGCACCTTGTCCACCGTCCTCCCTGGGAGGGCTGAGCGCTCGCCACGGCCGAATGCTGAGCAAAGCCGTCCTCCTTCACTTCTCCTTTCTGTCGCAGGAAGGCCAAAGACTTCATCATCCTCACGGTCCTGCACACCCACCAGGTGAGAGCGGGCAGCGGGGGCCCATCGGGGGAGCAGGGACCATTTACACCCATTTACCTGGTGCTCTCTTTCCAGTCCCCCAAATCCGCTTTCATCAGCGCAGCCAAGAAAGCAAAGCTGAGGTCCAACCCGGCGAAGGTCCGCTTTTCAGAGCAGGTGACGGTCGGCGAGACGGACCCAGTAAGTGCTGCCTGCTGTTCTCCCCCTGGGATGGAGCTGCTCCCACCTGAAGTCCCCTTTGCACCCACCCCGGGCAGTGCCAGCATCACCCAAGGAAGGGCTGTGGCTTCAAGCCCAGGGCAAAAGGCTTTGAAGGAGCTGCCTTTAGGGGTGGGCTGACCAGGGCATTTCTGCAGGAAGCTGCTGTGCTGTGGTAGCGTTCCAGCTCTGTGGCATCATCTGTTAATTGCAGGAAAGTTTTATTAAGCAGCCCTAGTGCAAAAACCGACCGACCAACCAAACAAAACCACCCCCGAAAAAACAAAGCACTTCTAGCAAATTCTATTTTTAAGCAAAATCAATTAAGTAATTATCTGATCGAAGCTCTTCGCTAAATAGAATCAGCTGTCACCCACTGCCTGTGCTCGTGCAAGGGCTGGGGGCTGGGAAGAGGAGGGTAGGGAAAGGGGGTCAGCCCTGAGCTCCCCCAGCACTCCCTCCTGCTGGGCAGCTCTGGCACCCACCGGGATGTGCTTGGCCAACGTGCTGCTGGGTTCCTGCTGCTGCCGGGAGCAGGCAGGTGACTCCATCAGGCAGCGCTGAATCACTCGAGCTCTGTGCTGCTAAACGCTCCACAGAGACAATGGGTTTTCAAGGGAAATGTGCCTCTGAGCATGGGAACTCAGGGAAGCAGAGGATGCCGTCACCACTCCATCACTGACAGTCGTTCCCTCTGCCTCCTCCTGCTCCCCTGCCTCCAGGACATGTTGAAGAAAGAAGCTCTCCTCCTCATCCCCAATGTGCTGAAGGTTTTCCTGGAGAACGGGCAGATCAAGTCCTTCACGTTCGATGGACGAACCACCGTGAAGGTGGGTCCCCCCTGCTGCCCCCCAGCACTGCATCGATGCCTTCCTTCTCCATTTTTCTCAGCCTTTTCCTTCCTTGCATGAGCATGGTGGCAGCACTCGGCTGCCTGCAAGCTGCCACCACGCAGCAGCCACCCTGGGGCAAAGCATTCTGCAGCCCCCTAGCGAGGACGGAGCTGCTGCCTCGCACCCAAACCTGTCTGTGGCGTTTGCAGGACGTGATGGTGACGTTGCAGGACCGCCTGTCCCTGAGGCACATCGAGCACTTCGCCTTGGTCCTGGAGTACTCAAGCCCAGAGCAGAGCCACCGCTTCCTGCTGCTCCAGGACAAGCAGCCCCTGGCCCACGTAAGCCCCCGGGGGCTGGAGGGTGTCAGGATGGTTCAGCCCACGGCGCTGCTCCTCTCCCAAAGGATGGAGCTCAGGGCTTGTGCCGCAGGCTCACTGCCCAATCTGCTCCAGGTTGTGCAGAGGACACACTACCACGGCATGAGGTGCCTCTTCCGTGTCAGCTTCTTCCCCAAAGACCCAGTGGAACTGCTGCGCAGGGATCCTGCGGCCTTCGAGTACCTCTACATCCAGGTAGGGATCGGGATGCCCTCACGGTGCTTCCCCCCATCACGCTCAACGTGTTCCTTCCCCATGAGCGGAGGGTGGCAGGTCCCCTGTCCCCATGGGTCTCTGAGGACGCTTCTCCCCACCGCAGAGCCGCAACGACGTGATCAGAGAGCGCTTCGGCATGGACCCCAAGCCGGAGATGCTGCTGGGGCTGGCTGCCCTCCACATCTACATCACCGTGGCGGCCACGCGGCCCAGCCAGAAGGTCTCCCTCAAGAACGTGGAGTGAGTCCCGCTCCCCGCAACACGCAGGGCCCACGCGCTCAGCCTTGCCAGGGCTGGGGGAGATGCGTGCCAGGAGCATCTCCATGGGAACCTGGGCTGATTTCCCACTTGGCATCTGAGGCGGGGAGAAGCCACCGTGGCTGCGCAGTCCCAGCCTTGCAGCCGTGGCTCAGCCCTGCCACAGCATCCCAGTAGTCTCCAGTCCGTACAAAGCACCTAGGGTGCAGATGGAGGGAGATGGCATGTGGGGGACCCCGTCCTTGTCCCCTCAGCGTGTGGGGCGCCCCAGCTGGGCAGCTCTGGGTCTCCATCCCCTCATCTTCCCACAGGAAGGAGTGGGGTCTGGAGCCCTTCCTGCCTCCCTCCCTGCTGCAGCTCGTCAAGGAGAAGAGCCTCCGCAAATCGCTCTCCCAGCAGCTCAAAGCCCACCAGAACCAGCCCGGCGGCACCAAGGTGAGCCCTTGAGGCAGGTGGGGTGACGACGTGGCCGTGGCGCCAGTGGTGATGGCCGGTGTGATGTGTTTGGCCAGGTCTCCACTGCCCAGGCAAAGCTGCAGTACCTGAGGATCCTGAACGAGCTGCCCACCTTCGCCGGGGTCCTCTTCAGCACCGTGGGACTGGTACGGTAGCTTGGGCTGGGAGGTGCTGGCACCTCGGTGCAGCTGCGGTAGTGCCATGCTCACATCCCTCCAGCTCCCCATCCACACCATCTGGCTGGGACGCTCTTGGCAGCACTCCGGCACCGGGCAGGCTGGTGTCTCACTGGGACGAGAGTGACCCTTTGCAAAGGCCATTCATCCCCTGCTTGTCCAGGCAGGGAATAGCTCATTCAGCCTCACCACTCCCATGAGCCCAGCCCCACTGCTGCTTGGTGGCTCTTCAAGCTGCCGCCTTGTTCCTTCATCTCCATCAGAGGCATCCCCACCCCTCACCCAAGCCACCTCACTTTCTCCATGGCAGGAGGAAAGCCACCAAGCCAAACAGGAGAACGGAGGACCTGCATAGGCTCCTCGCTGCCTGCCTCACCTCTCCATCTCCATCTCTCGCTCCACCTCCCATCCAGGGGACTCCATGTAAGTGTCATCTCTGCCATCCTCCCCTCCCACCCCCACCCAAG
>NC_034416.1:1975197-2014036 GCF_002078875.1 Numida meleagris
CCCCCCCCCCGCAGCTTTGATTTCTTGCAGCCTTTGATGGATGTTTTTTCCACCATGACTCAGAGTTCCTAAGAAATAAGGGCACACCGTATCTCACTGGTTAATAACCACACTTGTATCTCGTTGTTTGTGCAGCTGGAGTCATGCCTCCAGCCTTGCCTGAGGGCAAAGCATTGGAAAAATTGCCCCTGGTGGGGGTGCCCAGCTTTTTGTTTCCTCTCTGACACCAAAGCTGTGCCTCTGAACCCGCTGAGCAAGCCAGGCTGGGAGCTGAACCGTGTATTCAGCCACATGAACTGCAACCTGAGTGGTAAAAAAAATATTCCCTTATTCTCTTCTGCGCCAGCCTGTCCAGCTCCTCCTCACCTCCGGGTCTCCATAGAGCATCCTTGCTGGGCAGAGCAGAACAAGAATGATCTCTATTTCTGACCAAGCCTTCAGTCTTTCTTCTCTTCTAAATGCATTCAGTCCCTCGCTCCCTCCTCTGCTCCCCTCCCTCTGCGGCGATGTCAGATCAGGCAGATTTGTAACACGCTCTTACTTTGCTGTAGTGACACCAGCAGGCCTGAATATTTCATGCGGACAGCCAGAGCGGTGCTCGAGACCGAAATGGCCCTGGCATCGTGTGTGCTGCTGCCAGCTCTGCAGAGAGGCTCAGGGAAGGGGTCCTGGTGCTGCTGCTCCCCAGGGGCCAGCTCTGCCCCGAGCCCTGACCCAGGGATGCATTTATTCACGTCTGTCTGTCTGTCTCCCTTTCCGTGTGCCCAGGACGAGAAGCAGCCAGCCACCACGCTGCTGGTGGGCCCCCGGCACGGCATCAGCCATGTCATCGACCTGAAGACCAACCTCACCACCGTGCTGTCGGAGTTCAGCAAGGTCAGCAAGATCCAGCTGTTCCGGGAGAACCAGGGGGTGGCCCGGGTGGAGACCAGCATCCTGGATGCCAAGGTAGGCAATGGGGCATCACTGGGAACCAGCAGCGAGGGATAGGGGCCGTGAACATCAGTGCGGGTTGGTTGCTGCAGCACATGCTTGGGGATTTCTGGGGTCTCCAAGGGCCCTTTCCCCTCGCAGTGATGAAGAGGGTTCCTGTCCCTGCCTGGGGCACAGAGGCAGGAACTGAGGGGATGTGGGTCTGTGCCCGCTGGAGGAGCAGCCTTTCTCCACGTCCCCTCCCTCCACCTCATGCTTGGGAGATGGCAGCTCTCCCATGCACCTTCCCGTGGGCACGTATACACGATGCTTTATCTCCCTGAGAAAGTGCAGCCAGCTGCCCCCAGCCTCCAAAACCCTCCTGCCTGCGTCTGGACGGGAGAGCACGCTATGGGTGAGGCTCAGCAGCACCCGCCAGGGCACGGCCTGCTGCTATCTGTCTTCATTGAAGCGCTATCCAAAGGGCTGGGTTTTAAAGCCAGAATGTCTGCTCCAAAATGAGGCATATGTTAATCCCGCCGGGGACAGAGATGGATGAGGCAGGCTAAGAAAAGTTGGCAAAAAGATCATTACCTTGGAGCGCTAATCTGCTTACTGCAATTGCTCTATCGTACAGAACGTGTCGCTGGCTAAAACATGGGGTTGCAAATAAATCTGTTTCCTCCATGAGCAGGCTGTCAGAGGGCTGTGCTGCCGGTCGGGTCCCTCTCCTCTGGGGTCCTGCAGTGGAATCCACCTCACGTCCCTGAGATGTGGGAGCTCTGCATATCACATGGGGACACCCCACAGTCAGGATAAGGGCAGCCTGGGTCCGTACTGTGTCTGCCACAGCTGCTTGCTGGGTTTTGGCATTGCACTGCTGATGCTGTGGGTTAAAAAAGGGACCAGGACAAGGAGCAGCCCGCAGCCAGTGCCACCCCAATGCCCTCGCCCGCATCCCCAGCCCAAACCTGCTGGCCAGGAAGGAGCTGGGGAAGATTTCCAGGCAACAAGTGAGCTCGAGGAGGTCACAAACCATTCGTGTTTATTTCAGGAGGAAACTTGGTGTTTGTCTTATAAATAATGCACTGGGTAGTAATAGCTTTGCTTTGGAGCTTTTCCATCCTGGGCTTCAGTCCGTGTTTCAGACAGTCTGTTCTGGATGCAAAGCCCAACAGTGCCTCTGCTCTGCTTCCTTTCACTGCTCGCAGCTGCAGCGGTGGCAAAGGAGTGGCAAAGGGGAACCAGGTACTGGCAGGAGCAGAGGTGCAGGTGGAAAGCCCCAGGGTCTCCGCTGCAGGGCACAGGAAGGGTTTCTGTGCCGACTCGCTGGGGTTGAGCCTCGGTTCTGGCACTTGTAGATTTGCTGGGGACAGGGCGGTGGCACTGGAGGCCTCCTGTGATCTTTGTGCGCTTCATGCTTGGCTTGGTGGGCTGAGGATTACATTTCTTGGGATGGCCAAGTCCTTCCAAGTGGGAAGGGAAGGGGCTCCCCACGCTCCTCCCAGCTCTTCTGTGATGGGGCACAGGGACAGCTGGGGACATCAGAGCCAAATCCCCACCTTGCCCACTCAGCTCCAGCCGCTGTAGGATTGGTAGTGGTGAGGATGAACCCCTCGAGAACAGAGCCGGAGCTGCGTGGTGTCTGGCCGCTGGCCAAAACCGTTTAATCACGGGCATGGGGGTAATTGGCTTTGCATCTCCCAGCAGGACCCGCCAGCAGTTTAGCCAGGATCAAGGCTCGGCAGAGGAAAACAAAGGAAAAATTAATTCAGAAGTGTCCCCCGGCAGCTGCCGTGCCTGGAATCTGGCTATTGATTTCGGCATCCCGGGGGTACCAGGCGTGCTTCCAGGCTGTGACAGAGACAAAAGATCACCGTGCACCTCCAGCTGCAGCCTGCCTGGCTTCCCACAAGGCAGGGCTGCTCCTGCCCTCCTGCCTGGCCCCGCTCTGCCCCCTGAAAAAAGAGGGGATGCAGGGGCTGGTGGAGGGGGCTGGGCGTTTGCTGGCGTGAAATCCAAGGGGAGCCCCATTGCGCTGTGCAAACAGCGAGCGGAGCCGTCAGATTCCATCCACGCGAAGAGCGAGGCTTTAGAGTGATGCCAGACCTACAGGCTCTGCTTCCCACAGCTATATGAATCTGATTAGTTCCCTTTGCGCTAAAACATTCCGGAAAGCCGCGAGGCTGAGATCTCCTTTGTCTCAGCGCCGGGGCGGGGAGCTGTGGACGCGATGCTTTCCGCACGCGGAGCCCTTTGGGCACCATTGAATGGCGAGCACGCAGCAGCCTGCAGCGTCAGCCCGGGGTGGGAGCTGCCAAGAGCATGGGCTGCAGGCAGGGGATGGCCGCGCAGGGGCTGCAAAGCCAAACTTCAGTTGTTCATTAAAAGGAAGAAGGACAGACAGACCAACCTCGGGCATCGGGGGGAGCACTCAGGCAATGCAGAGGTGCCCAGAGCAGCGCCGAGCCACACGCGTGATGCACACGTGGCTGGGAGTTGTATTGATCAGCAAATGAGAAATCACGGTGCTCATCACAGCGAGCCCTGTATTGACAGAGCCGAGTTAATAGCGCGTAAGGGGAGGGAAGGAAGGGTCGTGGGCAAGGGAGACGTTGGCTGCCGTCTTGTTAGGCCTTGCTGCTGTGTTGTTAAACACAAACTTGGCAGAACGCCGGGGGTGAGCAGGGAACATAAATGATGTAAATTCGCATCCCAGCTTGCTCCTGCGCTGCGTGAAGGGGAGCAGCGTAAGACCCAGTGCGCGGGTAGAAAGGGGGAGGCTAAAAGGAAACAGGCATCAGCTTAGGGGTGATGAGAGCGTGTGGAGATCAGCTCATAAATTAATATAGATGTCAGGGTTGTTACGGTCCTCCAGCATAACCCTGGCCATAAAATTCCATCCGAACATTCTTCTTCAAAACCTTCACCTTTGTCTGAATGAGAGAATACCCTTCAGGACACCGCGCTTTGATTTAAAGGCGGTGCGTAATAGGAAAAGCGCCATATCCTTAATAAGCTAATGCAGGACTTGTCTCCCCTATCCAGGATAAATTTATTTTGCTTTACTTTGCGGAGAGATTGGCTGCCAAGCAGGGAACTCGGTGAAAAAATGCCCTTTGCTCCTTAAGACTGGAAAATCCAGAAAGCGAGTACGCGTGAAAGATCGGAACGTGAATAACTTCAGGCTGCCTTACGGATGGAGAGGTAGAAAGAGCTTCCTCTTCCAATCACGCTCCTTTCCACGGCCTCTTATCGCTCAGGGGCGAACCATTACTTGCGTGTCCCCCTGTGGATCTGCTGTTTGGCGTTCTGAAATGCGGATGCTCAAGGCGCGGTGTGAAAGCTGCCATCGTCCCCAGGGCGCAGTGGGATGGGGCAGGGTCCCGGCACCCACCCTGCCCTGTGGGATGGTCCTAAGGGGTGGCTCAGCTCTGTGTGCACCAGGCACAGGAACCCCACCAAAGCCCCCCAGGTGCAGGACGTCAGCCACCGCCGCTCTCACCTCCGTGTTTGCTTCGTTTCTGGTTTCTCGCGCTGCTGCATAACAGAGGGGGAAAAATGTGCAAATGTCTCCTCATTCAACAGATGGCTTGAAAACAACCGAGGAGGCTTAGCCCTGGGTAGGAAGCACTTGTTTTAAGGAGGTTTCATATGGCGGAACTGGAACACATGGTTACCTTTCATCGCTTATGTCAAGCTGGGCTCAGAGCTGGCATCCCCCTCCCCACCGCTGGATGCTGCCTCCTCCATCCCTCCCCTCTGCCCCTGATCCGTGTCACCTTGGGTTTGTTCTCCGTGATGGCACAGCTCAGTGCCGTGTCGCTTTATTTCTCATCCTCACTTTGCACAGCAGCGGGACGGGGACTCCTTTTCTCCCTGCCCCCTGGGGACATGGTGTGGGGCTGGCGGCCTCGTGCCCGGCTGCACTGCATTGTGGCGTTGCATCTGATTTTTTTTTTCCTCTCTTGAAAGCAAAGACCTTTTTTGGCGTGCAAACCAATGCTCTCCTAAAACAGAAGACACCATCTGCTCCTAGGCGCAAATTGAATTTTCCGAAGGGTTACATTTAAATAAGATCCACGGGCTCAGAGCAGTGGCTGGGGGAGCCCGAAATGGATTTTTGCCCCTTCTGCAGCTCAGTGCATGCAGATGCATGGGTGTATGGGAGAGCAGCGTGGTGCCTGCAATGAACTGAGGGTTCTGGCATCTGGAGGCTGCACAGAGCCCCCAGGGCCTGGGGGTTAATGCTGGTGCTTGCAAGTGGGCTCAGAGCATTGGCACTCAGTATATCAGACCCCGCAGGGAGCACGCAGCAGCTCTCACCTCTTTCATCTGCAGTGCAGCACTGTGGGGATTTGGTGGAGATCAGCACGGGCGAGCACCTGGCTGTCTCCTCCTGCCAGCCAGCTCCTCATGGCACCGGTGACAGCCCTCCAGCCGAGCCTCACACCGTGCCTCTCTTGCCTTCCAGCCGCTGGTGCTGCTGATGGAGTGGCCCGAAGCCACCAACTTCGCCTGCCTGATCGCAGGTTACTGCCGTCTCCTGGTGGACTCCAAGAAGATGATATTCTCCAGGCCGCCCAGCCAGCCCCCGCCACCTCAGATTATCAAGGCAGGTATGGTTCAGCCTCTGCTTTCCGTGCGAGCACCTTCCCCGCCACCTCCTCCACCCCTCCCTCTGGGCAGGAAGGAGACGTGTTTTTCCAGCATCTCTTCTCTGCTCCTGTCCCTGCGGTGCCAGCAGCCCACTCTGAGCAGCAAACAAGTCCTGGCTTTGCAAAGCTCTCACTTAATCAAGTGTGAGCTGGCAGCCGTAGTCCCTGGCTGTGCAGTGGCCCTTTCTGCCA
This sequence comes from Numida meleagris, assembly GCF_002078875.1. Taxonomy (NCBI): domain Eukaryota; kingdom Metazoa; phylum Chordata; class Aves; order Galliformes; family Numididae; genus Numida; species Numida meleagris. Next base: position 1,980,960 of record NC_034416.1, read on the forward strand.
CCTAGCAAATGCGAAGCACTGTGAGCGTCGCTCCGGTGGCTCCTGGAGCAGACCCAGGTGACCCCGTTGTGCTGCCGATTTCCTACAGCAGGGAGAAAATCTGGGGGTCCCAACCTGCTGCAGGGACACAGGTTGGGTCTCACCAGGCACTGATGCTCTGTTCCTTGAGGACAGATTTCAGCTGTCAATCACCCGCAATTATTGTCAAGAAGGATTTCAAATGGGAGCCAGCCAGGAGTTACATGCTGTTACTCCATTCAGATGTGCATATGGTGTAAGGGAACACAGAATACGGGCTCGGTGGCTGGAGATGCTCCCCATTGCCATCTGCGAGGAGACGGGAGGTGCCCTCCCTCTCTGCGTGCCAAGAGCTGCAGTTTGGCTGGGGGGTGCCAAAACTGTCCCTTGGAGGTGGATATTAGCCAAGGGAGGTGCCGAGAGCTAGCGGGGTCCCTTGGGAACGGAGCCGGTGCCCCGAGGTGTGAGGAGGGCACCTGGATGCGGAGCGGGCACCAGCGGAGGACACAGCAGGAGGAACCGGGAAGGCACCTCCAGCAATCCCAGAACATCCAGGGACAGAGCTGGCGGTGATGTCGGTGTGAGTATGTGAGCATGGTTTCCTTTTGTGTCTTCAACCTGTGCCTCTTGCTAACAGCTGCCACCGTGCTCTCTGCTCTGGGTGTCCTACATAAACCCAGTTCCCCTTGGTAGGAGTGAAGGGTGCTTCCAAATTAACTGGCTGACGTCAGAGTGCTTCCTCCCTGGGTTATGTCACCCGGGGGTGGGCTGCAGGGGGCTGTGGGGCTCAGGGAATGCAGTGGGAAGTGGAGAGCATCGCAAAAGCCCAAGGGCTGCCACAGTCACAGGTTGCCTCGGGGATGTCTCAGCACATCCAGGAGGTGCTTTTCCACATTCCAGTGATAACAGCCAGCATCTTTCCTTAGTGAGATTTTGCTTCGTGATACAGAGCATGGCCCAAACCAGGAGGTGCAGTAGGTCCTGCCCTTCTCTTGAGAATCCCAAGAAAGCAGTGTCACACCATGTGGGGGCTGGAAGAGTGTGAAGGGGAGTGACAGCATGGTAGGACAGGGATGGAGCCAAGGGATCCATGCTCTTCATGTTGGCCCCTCGCTGGGTACACCCAGTACACTCAGGCGAGGCGCTCAGGCATCGTTCTGGAGAGATGAATTAGTATTGAGAAAACAAAGCCTGCCCACAGTCCTGGTCTGCCCACAGTCCTGGTCCTGGTCCGGCTGTAGACTGAGCCTCCAGGAGCCAGGCAACTCACGGATTTCTGGTCATTAGCACATCTCTGCAGGAATGATAAGAAAGTATCACTGGGATAAATCAAGTTTGCTCAGGCTTTGACTTCCCAGGCTGCAGGCAGAATCTTATGCACCACATCAAGCCCTGCCCCGTGCTTTTGCCTGTGAGCAGAGCACATCCATCTTCCCAGAGGTGCATTAAACCCTCCTGCTGAACCGCAGTCCTGCTTAGAAATGCGTGCTCGCTCTGGATGCCGTCAGTTCAATCCCACTCTCAGCATTTCCCTGCAGAGCCACGCAGAGCCCTGCTCTCCCCACAGCAGCAATTTGCCCTCCTGCCCTTTCCTCCCCCCGCAGCCCCCCAAGCATGCATCATGAGAGCAGTGCCCGGGTGCTATCTCAACTCTTTACCAGGACTTTCTCCCCTAGAGAAAGCAGCTGGATTACAGATTTTACAGGTTCTAGCCTTGCTCAGGAGTGGGCAGCCAGCAAAAGCCCCGCTCAGCACGGAGAGGCTGGTGTACGTGAGCTCTGGCACGCTGAGGGTCTGCACGGATGGTCCTTTCTTCTCTGCCTCGGTCCATGTAACCCACTGCTAACGGTGCCCCCCAGCAGCAGCAGCACAGCACGCACTCACCCAGCTGCTTTTCCTGAGCACCAGCACGGCCATAAACGAGAGAGAGATGGTTTTGATTAGAATTTTAGCATTGCAGGTGACGTACAGCGTAAGACAAACGTGTGTTTGGGGAGACAAATCGTCCAATTTGTTGAGCTAATGAATTTAATTAGGATTTATTTGATTTAATTTACACTTGCTAAGACAGAGCCTGCATCCCCCTGGCAGGCGCTCTCAGCACAGCTGCACAATTCAGCCCGACACGCAGGCAGAGGCCCCTCCAGGGGCTGGACCACTGGCCAGCTGGGGCGGTGTTTCAGCTGCTCGCCTTGCACAGAGAGGAGAGATAGAAGCCTGGCAAAGACAAATGCTCAATAAGGGGCAGAGCAACACTGCATCATGTTTAGCAGCCTGCTGCTGGGCTCGCTGCAGAAGTGGCTGAGTACAATGGCTCGGTCATGCTGATGTGATGTGAAAACGGTGATGGTAATTCCTTTTTGCCATCTAACTCATGAAACGCCAGGGTGAGGCCGAAGGTCCTCGTTCACGCATGCAGACACGCTGTTCCCATTGCACTCTGAGTCGCAGTGGTGGCTGCGTGAGGCAGCCCCAGGTTGGGGTGCTGGCTGTGCTGGGCAGCCCTGCTCCTGCCACCCTGCAAAGGACCTCGCTCCCTCTCTCTTGCTGGGCTGCAGCACAGAAATGAGCTGTTTGCTCAGCTGGCCAACCTGGACAGAGCCCAGCTGGGAGCTGAAAGCTGGCTGACGCAGTTAGGAAACAGATCTGTCAGGAAAGGTTAAAGGAATTCACTGTGGCTTGTTTAAAACAGAGGCGTGTGGGGAGGGAGGAACACGATGATCTCGCTGCATCTGAAGGCGGCTCAAGGAAGGGCAGCGGTCGGTTGTGCTGCATGTCCCTGATGTCACTGGTCGATTCCCAACAGAGATAAAAAAAAAAAAGAAAAACGAGAAACAGCTTTAGGGTCGAGACTTTCCCACCTGAAACGCCATAGTATTTAACTGTATAAAATGTCCACGATTTAGCTCTGTGGTCGTTGCGGAGCCCCGCGAGGCGGTGTGTTCCGTCGGTGTGCCGTGGGCTGTTGCTGGCTGGGGCTCAGCTGCTCCCACATCCCATCGAGCTCTAGCCGGCCTTGGCCAGACACATACAAAGGCCATACTAAAACATTTCTAGCAGCTCTGTGTTAACAACCCGCGCTTGGTGGAGAGGCCAAGGCCTCCATCACCCCCATGTTTATGGAGGACAGAGGGCAGAGAGCACGTGGAACCCTCCAGGGTGGGCAGCAGCTCTCCCGTCCTCCTCTCCCCTCTGCCCGCTGCTGCTCCTGACGCTCTGCTGTGGTTTGGCTTTAGATTACATGGACGCACACCACCTCCCCCGGCCTGCGGCGGCGGGGCACGCTGGAAAGAAGGAGGGCGGGTTCGTGGGGGGCCCTGCCGCCAGCCCCCCCCCCGGCAGGCCTCGGGCGGCCCGCGCCTCGGACCCGGAGCTCGTCAGCTTTTGCTACCTGCACATGCGAGAGCAGAGGAAGGAGAGAGAGAGCAGGACGGATATCAACGAAAACCTGATTTTTTTCGAGGAAACGCGTCCCAGGACCAAATCCGACCCCACATCCAAGAGCTCCGGCCAAGGCTACGACGGGGCGGCCAACGAGCGTGACCCCGACGGCCCGGAGCGCGAGCGGCACGCCAGCCGGGCCCGGGCCCACACCATCGACACGCACCCGCGAGCCGACGCTGCCCACTTCTACTGCGAGTCCTGCAAGGCCAAGATCAGGAGCCGGCTGGCCTCGCGCAAAGCTGGCGGCACCCGCGACAACATGGTGGACCTGATGTCGCTCCCCCCTCCCGGCAGCGACGAGGAAGAGGACGAGGCGACGGCCCTGCTCCCCGCCATCGCTGCCCCCCCGCCCGGCTTCCGCGACAACAGCTCGGATGAGGATGACCCCAAGCGCCGGGCGGCCGCGCAGGGCCAGGAGCAGGGCCGGCACCTGTGCAGCATCCTGTACGACGAGATCCCCGTCACGCTGATAGACAGCGTGCAGACGCGGACGGTGCGGGACCATGCCCAAGAGCTGGACGATGCCCTGGTGTCCACCCTGCAGGCGCTGGAAGCCCTGGCTGCTTCGGAGGATTGTCCGCACCCCCCGCCGCAGCAGACAGCAGGTAGCGGAGCGGCCATGCCTTTCTTTTTCCCTTTTAACCTTGGGTTCCATCAGCACGTCCTTCCTTTCACCCTTCCCTTTGTTATTCTCCCAACCCCGTAGGCACGTATGTCCCTCAGCCTTTGCAGGCTGGCACCCAGCTGCCGCAGTGTGAGCTCTGCCCAGGGCACGCTGCAGTCAGTGGGATCAGCACAGCTCTCCCCTCCCTCTGCTGCCCGCTCACTGTGGCAGAGCAGCTGCTGCCAGGTTTCCCTCCTCGCTCCACAGACCTCCCTGCAGCCCTGCTCTTGCTCGCGCTGGAACCCTTCCCAGGACCTCTTCCCGGGCCAAGAGATGAATGGAGCTAGCAAGGCAGCTCCGCTCTGACAAGTGATCTCTTAAATGAATTAACTCTTACTTGGGGGAAGTGACTAAATGGTCTCCCATGGGATCCTGCATCCTGCTGCGCTGGGGCCTTCCTCCCGCACTGGGTTCCTCTCTCCTCCCCGCAGTGGTGTGGCACAAGCATTGCCGTGGGGCTTTCTCTGTGTCCCTCCCCAGGTCTTATCGTTCTGGCCGCCATCACACCCGAGTCATCCTTGGATTCTGGCCACGAGACCAACTCCTCAGAGCTCACCGATGTCTCGGAGATGGTCTCTGCTATGAAGCAGCACCAGAACGCAGCCTACTTCCTCGCTCAGCACATCAACAAAGAGAACCTCCTGGCCAGAAAGGACCTGCCTTTCCGAATCCAGAGCTGTGCTGCTCAGGCTGTTCTCACCTCGCCGTACGCCCTCACCCGCCAGGAGACGAGCCCTTCAGTGAAGCCAGCTTTCTCTCACCCAAACCCCAGCCTTACCAACTGCAGGAGCAAACAGGAGCAGCAGAACGCTGAGCAGAGTTACACCGTGGCTGCCCAACCGGTGCTGACCTCCCAGCGTAGTGAGCAGAACAGAGGGGCTCCGGTGCCAGGCTCTGAATGCAAAGGTGCAGGCCACACAAAAGCTGCCTTTGAGGGACCTCTGCACGCCACAGCAGCACCGAGCAGAGAGCAGTCACAGGATCTCCAAGAGAAGATGCCCAAAGAAGTCCTGCCGAGCCCCAAACTCGTCCCGGATCAGAAAAGTGGTGTGACTCCAGCCATCATTTCAGCTGCTCTGCAGCAAGTGGCCAACGCTAAAGGCTCAGCAGCATCAAAAGAAGACAAGACTGTGAATGGGACCGGTGGCTGCGTGTCAGCCAGCAGCAAGCCTTTGAAACTTAAAGGAGGTCAGCTAACTGCAGAGCCATTGTGCCACTGTCAGCAGCAGCAGCAACTCTCTCAGCAGCAGCATAGTGAAGCTTCTCCAAGTCCTATAGAAGCTCATGGCGGTAAGGGTGAAGCTTTCCATCCCACCTCAGGAGGTGAAGAAACGATGCCTGGTAAGACTTTTGCCTCTAAAAGCTACCAGCAAAAAGTGAGTAGAGATGCCCTGGGAAAAGCAGCGAGCGGGGAGCCCGGTCAGAAGGGGGGTGGGGAAGCCATGAATCTCATCTTTCAAAAACACACGGCTCCTTCAAACCAAGGAGAGAAAACGCAACAGGAAAGTTCAGCCAAAAGCTTAAAAGTTGAGAGCAGCAATCTGCACTCTGCGTCACCTGTTGGCATTTTCAGGAGTACCAGTGAGGATTCCAAGGGGCCAATCCAGCTGGTGCCCAGGTCTGAGAGCCTGCAGATCAGCACTGTGCCTTCCAAAAAAGTAGACAAGATCCTGGAGGCGACCCAGGCAGATGTTGATGTCCCAGCTAAACCCAAAGCTCCAAAAGCTCCCTTCAGGTTGAGAAACCTGTTTTCTGCTACATTTCCTACCCGGCTGAAGAAGGAGACGGACGAGCGGCAGGCCCAGCTGCAGAAAGTGAAGCAGTATGAACTGGAATTCCTGGAAGAGCTGCTCAAGCCAAAGAGCAAAGGTGACCTCCCACCACAGGAGTACCTGCACCCTCCTGCCCCCGGGCGCTGCAGCTGCCAGCTAAGGAGCAGCCCTGTGCAAAAAGTCCCGGGGATGTCCAGGGAGCAAAGGCGCAGCTGCGACTGCAAGCGGATTTGCAGGGGGGTGAGACCACCTCCCAGCCAGCTGGTGATGCCAGAACTGGAGAGGCATGGGAGGGATAAAGTCACTGACGACCAGCAGCAGGCAGAAGCAATTAGGTTGACGAGCATGAGCAGCCCTTCCAAAGGCAAGCGGATACGATCTACGAGCTTAGAGTCCAGGGACTACCGGTCAGATCCAGAAAACGATGTGTCGTGTTTGACAACGTGTGCTTCCCGAGGGGAATGCATGGGTGCTCCGCAGTACAAGAAGCTCTTGCGTCGCTACAGTGTCAGTGAATTAGATAAGACTGACAGGACATCCCTGTCCTCTGACATCTACCAGAACATCTACCCGGCCAGGCAGAAAGGCCCTCAGAAGGAGTCTGAGCCCAGCATCCTTTGTCCTGTTCTGAAGAGCAAAATCCAGGAAGCCGCTGGGGTGGCTGATCCATCCTATGTCCAAATAACACAGGAGAAAAAGAACCAGAAAGGTTCGGCAGTGTTCTCTGTCCAGGAGGAGCTGTACCCAAGCCCTGCAGAGCTGCGGGATGAAGACGTGGAGGATGAGAAGTGCTGCTCCATCCGGTACTGCTTCTACTACAGGAAATGTGACGTTGCGGATGATGGGAGTGAGAAGGATGAGCTGTCCTATTCCATCCCCATGCAGATACTGCCGGGAATGAAGCTGGACAACCAGATGGTCCCGGTCATGAGCAGGACGCTTCAGGTCCTCGATGCAACAGCCTGCAGCAGTCCCAACGACAGTCAAACCCAGGAAATAGATTTAAGGACCTCCACTTTTGAGGGGAGCTTGGCAAAGATCAACATCCTTCGAGGCCACGCCTACAGCTTGCCCAATGGGTTTCTGCAAGTGCAGCTGGACACCAACGAGCTCCTGACCATCCTGCGGCAGTGCGTGGTGAGCCCTGATGTCCGGGACTGCAAACTCTACATCTCCCAGCTGGCTGAGTACAAGCAAGAGCTCGCCCTCAAGTTCAAGGAGTTCCGTGCGTCCTGCCGCCGCGTGGCAGCCGTTGACAAAAGCCCGACCCACATGCTCTCCGCCATCACGAGCAGCTTCCAGGTGCTAAGCAGCCTCATCGAGACCTTCGTGAGGCTGGTGTACATCGTGCGCTCGGAGTCCCAGCGCCAAGAGCTGCTGACGAAGGTGGAGGAAGTGGTGAGAAACTACACCTTCCTCCTGCGGGCGGCGGAGGAGTCCACGGCCAGAACGCTGAGCCACCAGCAGACGGTGGAGCAGCTGGCCCGCCAGTCCGCCACGGTTGCCACCGTTATGAGCACGCTCACGCGCTCCCTAAAGACGCTGATCAATAAGTAAAGCGGCTGCGAGAGCCAACAAGCCAGTGTGTGCCGGGCTGCCCGTCAGTGGTTCTTGCATCGCGTAGGTCTGGTGAGGGTGTCTGCCTGCAGGGAAAGCCCACGCCTGCTGAGGGCTGCAGCGGAAAAGACGTTGTTTCTCTACAGAAGGGATGGTTACGTTGGCGGGGTTTGGAAAGGGAAGTTCATGCCTTGTTGCAGGCTGTGCAGCCGGCTTGTCAGGGGTCTCATGCAGCTGCACTGCTTGTCCTCAGGCATTTGGGAGGCACAGTCATCCCATCGCCACGCTTGTTGGGTTTTGAGTGGTTCTGGGCCTCCCTCGTGCAAAGAGCTGGCACTGTCCCCCTTTGTCACGGTGCGCGGTGACCAGCAGTGAGCAGGGACTGGGCTGACACCGCCCGGCTTCACTCGGGCAGTGGTCCGGTTGGAGCCAAACCAGTGTCTTGCCACGTAAACAGCTCTTCTGCCTCCAGGGTCTTCGTGGCCCACAGATGCAATGTAATTAGCAGCAGAAGGCATCTCCGGGATGCAACTCCCTGCTGCTGTGCTAGGCCTTGGGAAATCCTAGCATGGAGAGGATGCCACGTTCCTAGGACAGGGCTAGGTCCCCCCAGCAGGCTCTACTCCCACAGCTTAGGCACCGATGCCCCAGTCCTGCACATGGGCACTGCCTGTGGAAAGGCAGCAGCTCAATGCTGTGTGAGCAGGGAGCTGTTCCCCATCCTCTGCTGGATGGCTGTGACCATGCTAGGAAGCCTGCAGAAACCCGGATCGCTCTGTGACCAGTGCGAGCCAGAAGCTGGGCTAGCAGCTGAGAGAAGACCTCTTCCATGCCATTCTCCAGAGCAGGTCTGTGCCTCCGAGGCTCAGCCCAGCCCCTCTCCTGCCGCTTCCTTTCACAGTGCCCATGGGAGAGGAGCCCGGGTCGGGTTGGTCTGAGGCACGGCTTCCTCCTGAGCCAGGCAGTGCTGCTCCTGCCCTCCTCGCCGGGGGCTGGGAGCCTTCTTCTGTCTCCACTGGACTGACTGCCATGAGGAACGTTACTTAGCACCACATAATGGTTATTTATTCAGAGTTGGGTTGGGTTTTTCATTTGTTTGATTTTTATTCATTTATTTTTTACTTGCAGACGAATAGTAAAATGACTCCTAATCACTTTCCTTCGCACCCCGGAGGCTGCCCTCCTCCTCCTCCCAGTCTAGCTTCTAGACCGAATCAATCGGAACGCCTTAACTGGTGCTTCAGTGCACTCACCCACCCTCCAAAACACAGCAGCCAGGAGGAGAAAATGCAAGGTTACGCATCACATCGACCTCCCCGTGCCACCCATGCACCTCATGCACACGGGGGGTCGGGGCCACAGCGCTCCCTGTGCCCCCCCTGCACCCATCTCAGGCTGAAGGGGAGATCACAGCAGGAGGGGGAAGGGCTGCCAAAGCCCACAGGATTGCCCCGTGGCTGGCAGAGCGCACGGTCAGGGATCTCCGTAGGATCTATCATTTCCCATATCTATTATTTTTATTTTTATTTTTTCAATAAATATGCACATTCGAAATCTCTCGTTCTTCCATAAGAGTTATGGAAATGCACAATGTGCTTTTAACGTGAGCATCCTCTGCCGAGTGCAATAACGTCCCCCGGCCCACGGCTGCCCCGGGCTTTGGCCATTGCTGTCAGCAAGGCAGAGGGGATCCTCCTGCCTCCTGCTTTCCAGAACCATGTAGCAAATACACAGAGGAAGAGCCAGTTTGGATTTCAGTCCACGGCGGGCAGAGCCTGGTGTAATGCTGAAGGCCGACAGGGAGCTGTGGTTTTCTTTTCCCCGTGAATTATCTATTACAAAACTCCAAGTTCCCTCAAGCTCCCCGTGATGCCTCCATAAATCTCTCAGTCTAATACAGAGGAAAACTTTTTTATTGTCTGTATATAGTATATATAAAAATATATAAATTATATATATATATACACAAATTTATGTCTTGTTTTACAAACAAGAAAGATTAAATATATTCATCTTAATATCCAAACGAGCACGTTGGGTCTTTCTTTTTTTTTTTTTTTTTTTAAAGAACTTGGTGGAAGTCGGGCTGTTCTTTGCAGAGCACTGCTGACAAGCGAACACCCTTCCTTTTGTTGCTATAGAAATGCACGTATGGACGGCGCAGCAGCGAGGCACCGCGCTCGGAAGGAAGGAGGGCACGGAGCAGCAGGTTTGATGCAAGAACTGTGCAAACAGTCTCCTAGCTACAGGTGAGGTTGCACTGGGGACGTGGTTTGCCTGGCACGGTGAGCTGCTCTCTTTTCATCAGGGAGGAAGGTGCTGACGCGTGCCCTCTGCATACCCTAAAGCCTCCAGGAACCGTGCAAGCCAAGTCTGATATAGGCTGGGCACACGCAGCCTCAGGAACTGGGCCGCTTTCTGTACGGGGGCTGAATGTGTTGTCTAAAGCAAAGATAGCAGCAGCCTCAGCGCACACACTTTCTCAGTGCCCCCAGGCCGGTTATTTTAATCTGCATCACACCATTCCCCATGCTGAAATAACAAATGGTGCTCGACACTGACTGGGACGGCTATTTATAAAGCTGGGGATGGATCAAAACCTTGGGAAAGCCAAGAGGGTTCTTTAACACGACAGAGAGCCTGAGAACGTCGCTGTCAGCCGGCACTTCCATCAGCAGCTCCGCAGCCGGTGCCGAGCTCTCTTAGTACCATCTAGTGGGCAATGAGCACCGCGGTGGAAAGGAATGATTTCTTCACACGCTGCTGTTGTCTGTAAGCAATGTCGCTCGGGGCTCTGGGGACAGCTGGATGTCCCCATGAGGAGGGAGGAGCAGCTCTAGCATGCACCCCAGGAAATGCATCTCCTCCTTTATTACTGCATTGCTCTCCTCACTGCTGCACAATGGCCTCGCTGCGTTGGGCACCTGTCCGCGCTCCTGCAGGCAACGATCCACGTAACATCTGCTAGCTGATGGCTCTGCAAAATCTGCGTCTCAGTTACACAGCACAGAGAATTCTTTCTTTTTTTTTCCCCAACTCTAGTGCCTTTCTGACCTCTGTCCGGTTCCTCTCTCTCTCTGTTCTTACTGAGCACCCCTCAGATCGAAACCACTGCCCTGGCAGCTTCAGAGCAAAGTATGCAGTGCTCAGAAAAGGACGATGTCCATTTGCGGGTGTGTGCACTCCAAGACAGACCCATTTTTCTCCATCCCCTCCCAGCAGAGCAGTCTGCCCGAGCCCAGCTGTGCTGTGCAGGCTCAGGGCCGTGCCAATGCAAAGATAAATGATGAATAGCTAGCTTTTATCCTCACTTAAAGCACAGGGCCTGCGCTCCTGTGTAAGACATCCCGACCAACGTGGAGCTGGCTGGGACACCCATGGCTTTGACTGGACAAGGGAAAATCTGCAGGTATCCCAGCTCGCCCACACCTCCCCTCCTCATTCAGTGTATTAGAAAACGACCCACACAGATACTGGGAAGCTGTTTTCCAGAGGTGTTCTGTGCCAGGCTAGGTAACTCCATGGCGTTAGCAGCCAGAGGCCTTCACGGGGCAGGATATCCTACCCAACTCCCCAGGTAAGGAGCAAACAGGGTGGTTTTCTGCAGCTGAACTATAAAGTCATGAAAAGGCAAACAGGCTGCACTTAAAGCAGCAGAACTGCCAGCGCTGCCTCTCTGGATGCGTGCCCTGAGGTTAGCTGGGAGACACAGATTAAAGGGCTGCGGATGCGCACAGCCCAGAGCACATTATGAGGTTCCACTAAATCCCACTTTGAAAAGAACCTTGGAAATATTCCTAAATCCAAAGAGATTAAGCAGAAAACTTTAGTGCAGGAAGAATATCCACCTCGTGCTGGAACAGCTGGGCTCTATCCTCCTATTTTTAAGCGGAGTAGTAGTAATCACGCAGTAAAAATTAGGAACACGTTCAAAGGGGCCAGGCAGGACCTTTAATAAGTTTGTAATTCCAAGTCTGGACTGCTTCTTACAGAGGCCTGGAACACTGTTTCCTATGGTTTAGTCCTTTTGTTGACAACTGGTGGACGAGCTCTGGTTCAGTGATGCTGTGTGTAGCTATGTAGTGTGGGTGAGCTTCATTCCTACACATAACCCATCTGGAACCAATGGGATACCTACGATTAAGTGATTTTCCTCTTCAAAGGAAAGAATAGAGTGTTCTAATAGAGTCAGTAAAGATCCGGAAACAAGACAGCTCTCATTTGATCCTGGAGGGTTTGATAGTAGCAGAAAGGGGATTCATCTGAAAATAATCCCCATGAAAAAATGATAGAGGCAGAGAAGCAGCAGAAAATGAGCAGGCAGCAGAAACGCTGTCCAGACCCGATGGTAAGATTTTCTACAGCCCACACAGAAAAGCCTCAGTTTTCTAAATTGTTAAGTGAGAGCACTGGAAAGCAGAGTGACATCTGAACGTCCTAAGACTGGAGGTGGGCCCTCACCCACAGCAGCAAATGTGTTGGACGTGGTGAATTCATGCACCAAAGGGCAGAGTTGTGCTGTACCCACTGAGCGTCATTCATTAACTGGATGGGCCACAAGGCAGACAGAAGGAAAACAAAACTCTCCACAAAACGCTTTGTGCATGAAAATGGGGCCTTGGTAAAGTGGTGGTAATTGAGCAGCAATTGTATGCAGGAATGTGCCAAGAGAGGGAAAAGGGCCACTTGTCTTGATTGGCATTGCTATGAAATTTGATAGCGTTAATGAGCTGCTTGAAACTTCCTGGAAAATATATTCGCAGGCCGCAGAACACAACGCCATTTCTGATTCAGCAAACCTCCATGCTCTCGGGTAAATAAAAAGGGAGGTGTGCTGTTCCTGTGCCTTCAGCATGTCTGCAGGTGACATATATATCCATATTTCCAAAGAAGAACACAGCAGCTCAGGCTCCAGGATAGTTCCCTCCAACAACAAAGTCAACGAGCACTTCTCCACTGGGTAAACCAAATGGAAATTGAAGTCCTTAGACTGGAAGTAGACAATTCGGTTTATTACGATTGCCTTTCAAACCGAAGCAAGCCACACTGAATTTGGCACTTAAAAAATACTCCCATCCACTTCTGCATCCAGCCTTACTGAACTGCAGTCTTTTTCCAGAGTGCCCTTTCATAGCCGGACTGGGGCCAATAGATTTCAGCCACCTAGCCCCTGCCTGCATCCAGCTGAAGGCAGATCCAGATAAACCTCTCTTCAAAGCTGAAGGAGAAGAACCTCCCGAGCAAGCTCCTTGGCTTTGTTTAACTAGGCCTTAGCTGCCCGCCGGTAAAAAGCTTCTCCTCAATAAAACCACTCATTATCCTGTTCTAAGAGCAATAAATCGTTAAGATGGGTGGACTTTTGTCCTGGTAACCACCACGCTGTCCGACTCTCCAAAGAAGTCCTGGCGGCTGCAGCACCAGAGGCAGCAGGGAATGCTGAAAACACTCCTTCATGAGACATGAGAGAAGTTGTTGAGGCCCTGTTTAGAAGATTGAGGATCTAATTTCATCTTTTGTCAGATTTGTCATTCCTGAAAATCCCTTCTCTGAGATCCCAGGAGGATGCTGACAGAACAGTGACTCCACAATTCCTGCGAAGGGGAAACCGAGAGTTCATCTATGAGAGCAAACGTTGGTGTGGATTCCCAGTGCTGGGCTCAGGAATGGGGTCGGAAGGGACAGGGACGTGGGATGCAGGAAAAAAAACAGTGCCATTTGAGCCAAGACTGAAGGAAATGGCTCAGAAACAAATATGTCAAGGACTGGAAGCTATCCATCCTCCAAATTCTTCATGCGGCAGGGAAGAAAGGCCTCGAGGCTATTTCTGCAATATAGAGCTTTATCACTGAAATATACCCGCAGAAATATATTATTCCACAGGATAACAAGAGGTTTTATTGAGGAGAAGCCTTTAACCAGAGTGCAGCTAAGGCCTAGCTACACAAAGCCAAGGGAGGTTCCTCTCACAATTAACCCAAATTATTGCTTGGAAAAAGCAAGCTGTGAACTGTGAAGTGCCCGTAGGCTAAGCATGACGAAAAAAGAATGACCAAAGTGTGGGAGCTGTTGATACGGAATAGTGGCAGCAATGTGTGCTTGGTGCAACGCTGTCAGAAATTCGGGAGACATCCATCAATCTCACATGAACCAGTGGGCAGCCATCTGGCTGGTATTTTCTTACTTTATTATTAAAATGAGCCATTTTTTTGCTACAAATTGGAAGCAAAGAGCTGTAGTCTTCCCTTCCCGTTCTCCGCATTTGCCGTGCGCTGCAACCACACCGCCGCGGTCACTTCCGGCCCCTGGGGATCCATCATGGCGACCGGAGGGGGGTGGGGGGGCGCCAAGCGCGTGGCCAACGCTCCCCCCCCCCTCCCATCCCCGCGGCCGCTCTGACCAATCCCCGAGCAGGCGGACAGGAAGCGACCAATCACCCGTCTCCTCCTGCCCTTCGCCCCGCCCCTCTGGGGAGCACGCGTGCCCACCTCGCTGCTCCCCAGCGAGGGCCGTTGTTTGGGCGCTCGGTAGGGCAGGCCAAGCCCCGCCCACCGCGCCCTTCACGCCATTGGAGCGTCTGGATGGGACCCGCCCCCGACAGCCACGTAGCCAATAGGAGTGCGCCAAGGCGTGTCCGTTGGGAGCGAGGAGTCTATAAAGGGCCCGCGCGGCTGGCGGGAAGGGGTAAGATGGCGGAGTAGCCGCGGGCCGGCGTGGCTTGCGCTCTCCTTGCCGCGTCCCCTGGCAGGAGGCGGGTGGATCCCAGCGCCGCAGCGGGCCGCGGTGCGAGGCGGAGCGGGGAGCAGGAGGAGGGGAAGGAGGAGGGCAGCGCTCCCGCCGCCGCAGCTGCCGCCATGCCCAACATCAAGATCTTCAGCGGGAGCTCGCACCAGGACCTGTCGCAGAAGATTGCCGACCGCCTGGGCCTGGAGCTGGGCAAGGTGGTGACCAAGAAGTTCAGCAACCAGGAGACATGGTGAGGCGGGGGCGGGGCCGCACTACAGCTCCCGGCGGGCAGCGCGGCGACAACGGCCTGGGTTCCGCGGGGGCGCCGCGCGGGGGTTGCTGGGAGTTGTAGTGCGCTGCGGGTGGCGGCCTGGCACGGCAGGGGCTGGGGGCGGCCGCACCCCGCGGGCCTCGCACCTGGGCCGGCGGCTCCGGGCTCTGGGCTCCGGCCTGGGGCTCCCGTGGGCGCCCTGATGCGGCGGGCCCCGGGCTGCGGCCGCCCCTTCTCCGCCCTCTGGCGGCGCGGTGCGGGGCTGCCCTTCTGGAGGCCGGGGGGGAGCCTGGGCGGGGCCGGAGGTGTGGTGCAGGTGTGCGGGGTGTGACACACACACACACACACGGCCCCGGGCCTCCCCAACCCCCCTCCCCCCGAGCCCTGGCAGCTGCGGCCTCGCTGTGTTCCTGCATCTGTGGAGTGTGGAGGAAAGGAGAGGCTAAAATGTATTCCAAGATATGAAACATCTCCCGGAAAACAGCTGTATGTGCTATTCCCAGTGTGATACGAGGAATCCTGAATGGTTGCCCGGAACAATCTCTTACAGACATGAGACGAATTGTTTCCATGACATGGTGTTGTAATTGCTGCCTTGAGACAGTGCACGTAGGTGTGAAGGGGCTCTGTATGACGGATAGCAATGCCATTGCATTGTCCTCGTGTTTAACTGCTCCTGCCCTCCCAGCAGGCCCTGCGTGAGCTTTGAACATCTAACTTACATCTAACTCCTATTTATCTCCATAAACTCATGGCCTGTGCTGGGGAAAAAAAAAAAAGCTGAACAGTTCATTGGTGCTGTTACGCAGTAAATGTCCTGAATCAGCTCTAATGTTAAACTCTAGTATTAAAATGCAGCGGGAGATGGCACTGTGTGCTCGTTCAGGTCCTCGCCCACTGGGAAGGTCTCCATAAGAGCCTGGAGCGTGCTGTAAGCGTGGCAAGATGACTTGGAGTTAGCAGTTTGCTGGTGGGGGTGGAGCAGCGAGACCAGGCGTTCAACAAAAACGTGTTGAAGGGGGAGGATGATACAATAAATGAATAGAATTAAAGGTCTACCCTCAGGTGCTCTAAAAACAAAGCCATTAGGGGTGTGGGGCTAATCACCCGTCGGCTGCAGGATGTGTGAGCATCGCCAGCACGGGAAGAAACTGGGAGAGGATTTGTCCTCCCTGGAGCCACTGTGGGTTCTTTCCACATCTGTGGCAGGCTTCTCTAAACTGTTGCAGTGCTTAGTGTTTCATCTCGTACAGCATTTCTACAGGAGCCTCAAACCTGAGATGGCTGCTTGCCTTCCAGCCCAGCTTCTGGCGCAGGTGTCCCGACACACGCGCTGGAGCTGGCGGCGTGCTGCTGGCAAACAGGACCTTTGGCTTGTGTTCAGTGCCTTCATCAGCAGGGATTAGTGTGCATTACATCCAGGAGGAAATTAACCCCAAAAGCCTTTCCAGAGTGAAAAGCTGGAGGGCTTCTCTGTTCAAGGCAGTGAAAAGCTGTTAGGGCTCTAATAGAATAATCTGCTGCAGCGTGGCTTCTGTTAGAAGCTTGGCTTGGCTTTCCCTGCTGACTGGGTATCATCCCTGCTTCCTTTATTCACTGCTGCTTTGTACTTCTGCGATTTGGGGGGACAGGAACTGTTTGAGGGGGGTTTACATGCTCAGCTTGCGTTGAGATTAAAAGCAGAGGCTGAGCGCTTTCAGCCTTATTGAACCATTAAATGCGAGCAGCGAGCGCTGCGAAACAGCTACTGAGCAAACAAGCCGCAGTGTTGGTGCCGAACACCCGTGATTACATGGTGCTGTCACCCACAGCCCCTCGGGAATGCAGCCCCTTCCTCTCCCTGCAGGCGCACGTAATGACTGCGGCTTTGATTTCTGTTTGGATCCAACTCTTCTTTCCCCATCTGTTCCCAGTGTGGAAATAGGCGAGAGCGTACGTGGGGAGGACGTCTACATCGTGCAGAGCGGCTGTGGGGAAATCAATGACAATCTGATGGAGCTCCTTATCATGATAAATGCGTGCAAGATTGCCTCAGCCAGCAGGGTCACAGCTGTCATCCCTTGCTTCCCTTACGCTCGGCAGGACAAAAAGGACAAGGTAAGGGATTCGAGGAGGGGTTCTGCTGGGGAGAGATGTATGCGTGCTTGGAGAGGCCAGCGGGCCTGCCCGCCTGCCAAGGTTTAGCTGAAATTGAATACGTGGAGGAAGAGAGAAAACTTAATTTAACTTAAACCCGAGGGCATCGAACTGCAGATTGATCTTCACAAAGATGTAGTTCTGCTTGAAAACATACTAACCTGTAATCAGCAGCTGATGAAAAGATGCGATGTTAATGAGTGCTTCTTTTAGTAACTGCTTGCGAATCATTGCCTAGAGGTGGAAGGCTAACGTCTTGATGAAGGAGTTAAACTTGTCTTAAATACTGTTTTTTCCTGTACTAGAGCCGAGCCCCGATCTCTGCTAAGCTGGTTGCAAACATGCTGTCTGTGGCAGGAGCAGATCACATCATCACGATGGACCTGCATGCATCTCAGATTCAGGTAGGAGCTGAAATCAGGAAGCACTTAGCTGCTCCCATCTGAGCCTGTTTACTGCCTTGCAGGCTTTCCCGTCCTCTGCTTTTTTTAGCTACAGCAACAGTCAGCACTTGGGAGCTCAGGGCTGGAAAGGAGTTGTAGGGTCGGTTAGAAAGGGGGTGGGGAGGTGGGCAACAGGTTGCTCTGTAAATAAAATCATAGCTGCTCTTAATCAGACCAAGCATAATGAGCCCTGCATAAATGAATGTTGGGTTAGTAAATGATCCGTGCCACTTGGTCACCATACAGGGGCACCATGTGTTCTTAATTGGTCCTTTGAGGAATTTCAGATGGAGAATGGTTTTATTTAGAGTATTCTTGAATACTGAGCAGAGCTTCCTGATACAGGAAAGTCAGGGGGGAGTGAGCAGTGCTGTCTGACACAGCGGGTGGCAGCACTGCTGCCCTGAGGTTACCACACCCTCCAGTTGTGCTGGCACAGCTGCTTATGAGCATTCAGTTGACCAGGACAGTTATGTGAAAGCTTGCTGCTGATGAGCTCATGCTGATGAAAGCTTGTATCCATTCCACCCTTCCTCTAAGTTGGCTTTGATCCCCTCCCAAGCTGCTGGTGAACTGAAAATGGTGGGTTTTGCTGGGAACGAGGCATCTCACCTGAGCAGTTGAAATTTTGGCCAGGACTTGCTCTGAAACAGGAGGAGCTGTTTACCAGGGAGAGGAGGGACAGCAAGGTGTTGTTAGTCTTGCCTCTTTCCACCTTGAACAAGCTGTGAGACCAAGAAACCAGTTTACACCTGGGATAGCTGTTGCACATCTGTTGTGTTGGTGCAAGCGTTTTGAGTCCAGGGAGGTCAGCTATCTGCTGCCTGGTGAAGTAGGTGGGCTTGCTGTCATTCTAATGGTTGAAAATGCAGCCACTCACACATCAGTATAAATTCTGGTGGTGTTTGCCCAGAAATGCTTCATCTCAAATGGAAAATCTATGGGAGTGCAGCTGAGATTTTCAGAAAGATCTCAGAGCCCAGCGTGCTATTCCCCTTCCCTACGCAGGTTGGCGCAGCGATGTCTGCTGTGGGGATCACCCTTCAGCAGCAGCAGGGATGAGATGCAGATGAATAATTGGTTTTGTGCAGGCCATTGTCCAGCATGTCTGGCTTCAGCCTGGTTCTTGGTTACTGAGAAAGGGCGTGTGGGGTTGCTGAACCTAGAAATGATGGAAGGAAGGATCTGCTCCCCTACACCTTGAGTGTAAGGCTTGTTGTGCCAGGCACTCCTCCCTGCTCCTATCCATTGCTCCCTGTCCAGCATTAACTTACAGTGACCTTTGAGGTTTACCTGGAGGAGTCTGCTGGGTCAGTGTACAGTTGTGCAACCAGGTGCATTGCCATGTTTTGATGTTGGTTTTCTATACCACTTCAGATAGAACTAATTCCATGTTGTAAAAGTGTCAGTTGTAAAGCGTTACTTATGGTGATAAACTGGTTCCAGTCATACCACTGTTCTGTATATCCCGAAGGCTACTGCTGTTCCATTAAGAGAAGTAGAAAGGAAAACAGAAAATGCTGTGGCTGTGTGCCTGGTAACATAGAAATCTTCTGCCAGCTGGTCTTGGAATGTGACCTTCAGTTACATCTGTTCCTGTCATCTTTCTTGCAGGGCTTTTTTGACATCCCTGTTGATAACTTGTATGCTGAACCTGCTGTACTGAAATGGATCAAAGAGAATATTCCTGAGTGGAAGAACTGCACCATTGTTTCACCAGATGCTGGAGGAGCCAAGAGGTAAGCTGTCAGAGCAAGCAGAGGTGCTGCTTCATCTGCCTGAATTCCTGAGCATGCTTGTAACTAGCTGTGACCCTGCTCTCAAGACATGTTCCCCCTCTGCCAGCTTGCTACAGCTAGGGAAGAGTGGTTGATTACTCTTCCTGGGCAATAATTAGAAGGTTTCTTGAGCTACATGGAGAATTAAATAGATTCTGGAATCACAACTGCATAGATAAGAGGTGGACAATTACTTCATCCCGTGGACTAAAGTTGATCTTTGTAGGAAGGGAGTTATGCAGGTTAGAAGAGAATTGTGTGGCTCATGCTCCTGTGCCAAGACAAGGTAGCTCCTGCTGGTGAATAATGCATTTTCATCTAGACTGTTCTCTCCGTGGTATTTAGCCTACTGAGGCATTTTCTTGCTTTATTGCTCTTAATTTTAATTGCTTGCTGTGATTTCAGCCTGCTGCTGCTCGTCCTCTTCCCTGAGAGCAAAGATGATAGACGATTCCTTTCTTAAGAGCAGCAGCATATGTTACAGCACATTTCTGCTTTGATAGCCTGACAATCTCCCATCTTTCTGCAGATGAACAGCAGCTTGTGGGCAGTCTGGAACGGTGTCAGATTAGGCAGAAACAAGGCTGATTCTTTATGGTTCTGTGTAGTGGCTACACGTGAGCAGCAAGGCAAAGCAGGTGTATTCTTTAATCCAGGAGACTGTTACACCAAAATGTTGATGTGTGCTGACCTGAGCCACACACTCTGGAGTGACTGAAGCTATCTGTTACAAAGAGCCAAGCTGCCTGCCTTCCTGTAGCAGTGCTGTGGCCTGGGTGTCAGCTGAGGCCTTCTGTACTGTCAGCTCCTTGTTGTATAATGCAGTCCAGGCGGAGCCCAGACAGCCAGCTGTCATCTGACTTTTCACCAGCAATGCTTTTACATCTTTATCAGGATATAAAGTTTGGGTCCCTCCAGGAAATGTTTTCTGTGGTCTCTTTACCGATGTCTTCTATGAATTGCTTGGGAGCAGTGAACAGGTGTGCCGACAGCTTCTTTTACTGCAATCTCAGCCTCTTGTCAGTTTTAGAAGAGATCTGACTGAAGCTACTGTGGAGTTAAACGTGGTCTGGGAACTGTTCTCTCTTCAGAGTGACCTCCATTGCAGATCGATTGAATGTAGACTTCGCCCTCATTCACAAGGAGCGCAAGAAAGCCAACGAGGTGGATCGCATGGTGCTGGTGGGTGATGTGAAGGACAGGGTGGCCATTCTGGTGGACGATATGGCAGACACGTGTGGCACCATCTGTCATGCTGCAGACAAGTGAGTAGGGGCTGGCTGATGCTTCCCTCAATCAAAAAAAAAAAAACAACCCAGCCATTGTTAGGGATGACTAATGGAGGAATTTATTTGCATGTGAAGTTTCACAGGGTGG
This sequence comes from Numida meleagris, assembly GCF_002078875.1. Lineage (NCBI taxonomy): Eukaryota > Metazoa > Chordata > Aves > Galliformes > Numididae > Numida > Numida meleagris. The sequence goes on from NC_034416.1 coordinate 2,001,143, forward strand.
GATAGTTTATTGATTATCTGTCCTGTGATATGAAATAAATAAGTCTAGCTGAACTTCTGTATGGGTAGCTGGGTGGTCTCCTCTTCCATTTGAAAGCAGTTTGTATCAAAGGTATGGCTGGTGGGTATTGCTCTTGATGGTGAGTTTAGTGATGTTTGATATTTCTCAAATTTAATAGTAGGTAGGTTGCCATCACTGACTGATAGAATTAAATGCTGTCTCAACCATCACCTTAATATCACACACCTGAATTTCTATTAGTAAGCTTTCCAGGCTTTGATATCAGCTGTCTATGCTAGAAAAGCCACTACTTGGTAGTACCAGCCACCTTGTGCTGGCAGAAGTCACAGAAGGTGGATTTGTGTGATACAGCCCAAATATCCCAGGACTGATAAGTGTTGTTGCAATGTGTAACTCGCTTGTGGTGGATTTTATGGTGCTTGTTCAACTGTTTGCTTACCCCATGCCCTGAACCCATGTCACTTTAATGCTGGTTTCTCAATGTCTCATCCTTCTCTTCCCCCTGCCCTGCTCTTAGGCTTGTGTCAGCTGGAGCCACCAAAGTTTATGCCATCTTAACTCATGGGATCTTTTCTGGGCCGGCGATTTCTCGGATCAACAATGCCTGTTTTGAGGCAGTGGTGGTCACAAACACGATACCCCAGGAGGACAAGATGAAGCAGTGCCCTAAAATCCAGGTGAGCATCTCCTCCTTTTTCTTCTTGGGGACGGTAGCACTTGTCTGTCTCCCTTGTGGTGGGGAAAACACCAATACTGTCTGGTATTAACAGCAGTACTATCAGACTGTAGCTTCCTGATTCCAGTGCTGACCAGTCCTCGTGTTCTAACTGCTGAGGGTTAGCAGACCTGTTACACTTCTGAAATACACCTCCTTATCCAGGTAGTCTTAGACATTGAAGTTATTTTTTTTCAGTGCTTGCCTCACCTAGAGCAGATCACTGATCACATTGGGAGGCCACGATGTAAGCAAGCAGTTGTCACTCCTGCAGAGCATACTTGCATGCAAAGGACGTGTGCACAAGCAGAAAGCAGTAGGTAGGAGTTTGTCAAGTTGATAATGATGCTGACCTCAGTTGTGAAGTCATCACCCACCACAGCAGGGGAGGGTGCAAGCCTTTTTCCCCACAAAAGGAAGGTCAGGAGAAGCTGTCTGGAAGGATTTCTGGTCTCTGTGGGAAAAGTGCTGCTCTTGCTGCCTTTCCTGATGCCCTTGGGAGATCAGGGAAGCTACTGACTGAGTTCAGAACAGCAAGTGCAAAAAAAAAAAGTATGATTTAAAAGGATGCAATACTCCAAATGTTGCCTCGTATTTCCTAGCCTATAACCAACCCTTTATCCAGATTTCTTTATCCAGATGTCCCTTCTGTGAGACAGTGTTTCATAGGGAGGAAGAGGTGTGGGGAAACCATGTGCGATATGTGAGTGTAACAGCTGCAAGTGAGCTGAAGAGGGAGCTCAGTCTCAGTCCATGCACATGCTGTGCTGGTTTGGCTGAGCAGGTGGCAGCTCCACAGCACAGTGTTCAGGTACTTAGGAAAGATAAAGAAAACCACTTTGCCATCCACATGAAAACCAGCAGCTGGCCTCTTGGTGCTCATTTTTTAATCTTAGGTTTTCCATTTAGGGAAAGTGCTGTGGTGTTTTGTTTGTGCAGCTGGGGCAACTTCCCTGGAAGCAAAAAATCTGCTGTAGAACGTACAGATTCCCTCTGTTAGCAAACAGCTGGGAGCTGTGGCCTTACCTGAGCATTTGGGCATTAGTGGGTTCATCAGGTGAAGATACAGCTATAGTCACTCAATCACAGACACTGTGAGCACTGATTCCCAGCACAGACATATAGGACAAAGGCATGTAAGATTGCAGTGGAGTAGTTTTACAGCCTGTCACACATCACTCTTTTACACTAACATCAGCTGTTCAGCATTTGGGAATGAAGAACTGGAGGAGTTGTTGCAAGCCCCATGTTCTGTCTGCTTTCTGCAGCTCTTATGCTTTTTTTTTTTCCCCTTCCTTCTTAGGAGGCAAATTATCCAGAAGAAAGAAAATGTGAAATATGAATTTCACTTGATTCATGCACTGTGTCCGTGGTGCTTCTTAGACTGCCCTATATTGAAGTGTTAGATGCTGGGGTTCTGAGCTGGAGTTTTGAGTCTTGGTTTTTTCCTCTCCTGTTTAACTGGTTTACCCCACCAGGTGGAGCCAGCACAGTAACTTGGGACTGAACTGGGGCCCTGTAGCTTCATCTCTGATAAAGCCTTGCAGTGGCAATGGTAAAGCCTCATGACTCAAGGGAAGCAATCTTGATCTTGCTGTAAACTCCTTGAACTTCTTTGCAACCTACAGAGTGAATAAGATAGTCCCAGGGTGCATGGAATGGGGTGAAAGTCTAAGGAGTCTCAGCAGAGAAAGGCAACAGACTATCATCCTGAGAACAGAGGGACAGAGAAGTGAATCCCTGTCCTGTGTAGAACTATAATTTGTCTTCATCTGGTCCGTTACAGGGGGGTAAGGAGTTCACTCTTGAATTTTTTTCTCACTTACCAGCCATTCTCACAGGTTTGCTGTCTCTTTCCCCTCCAGGTGATTGACATCTCAATGATCCTTGCGGAAGCCATCAGGAGGACTCATAATGGGGAATCTGTCTCCTACCTATTCAGCCATGTCCCTTTATAACAACCAATGCCAGCTTCTGCTTGTATGGCTTTTTTTTTTTTAAACCAAAAGTTGTTCAGCTTGTTGTAAAGTCCAGTAGAAGACTCTGCTTGTTCCAGTGCAGTTCTCCACAGCTCCTCCTGCTTTAAGTCAGGCTTACTGGCTCTGACCCCAGCACTGGGAGGCTGGGGGGGAAAAGCTCACCTCTGTAACACTCCAGCTGTGCCAGCAACCCTGTGCGTGGGGGCTCATCAGTAGTATTGACTCAATACTGCAGATCTGTGGAGAGCGGGACTGACACATGGCGCATTGCCACAATTATTTTTGGAGGGAGGGGGTGGGAGAGGGTTTGTCTGTGGGCAGGGTTAGGTGATCTGGTGTGCACACCCTGAATTGTTGGGGAAGTAGATCTCCCTAGGGCATGTTGGTCTGGATCTACAACAAGAGCCCAAGAGACTGCTGTCTTACTGCTCCGCACCTGACAGAAGCTCTTGAAGAGGGATGAGGAAGGCTTGTGTCTTGGCTGAGCTTGGCCATAGCTGAAGCCTTGGGGACACCTAGGAAGTGTTTGACACCTGGGAGGTGGCTCAGCTACACCTTCCTCTTGTGAAAGGAGGCCAGTGTAGCTCGCAGACTTGAATTCCCACTTAATTACTGAAGAAATGGCCTTTCACGTGCTGCGCAACAAAATGCTGAGAGCGTGGTCTGCAGCGCTGCCTTGCTGTTGTGTTCACTTAGTGGTGAAGGTGCTTCCTGGGCAAGTATTCTACTCCCTCTTATGTGGAGGACGCCTGTTGGTTGTGGGCTTTAGGTTTTAGGGTAGATTCAAACCCGTTCCCATTAGCCTTGCTATGACTGGAGGACTGCTGTCGTGTACTGTAGCTGCACCTGGGCATGCTGTGCACAAATACCTTGATCCTTTTCTACCAGTACCCTTGTAACTGAGCCTCTCCACCCCACAGAAGCTTGGCTTCTGGCAGTGGGTTGAAGGGACTCGTGTTACATAGCACTGGGAAAACCACAGATCCAAAACCAATCTGATGGGCAGCGAGGTGCCTGAAAGAAAAATACCAAAACTGGAGTTGGCTGAGGCTCTTGGCTGTAAAATAAGTGTCATCCAAAACTTGAATGCATGGTAACTGTACCAGACAATCTTAAAGTAAATTAAGTCTCTCCTGGACTCTTACAGTGTTACAAGCCAAGCTGTTTTATGTTCTGGTTTTTATAAGCACTCCTCCTCGATTTGTTTGTGAGATGGGGAAGGGAAAAGGGAAAAGAAGGAACTTGAAATGACTTGCTGGGGTAACTAGCATGGCATTGGGAGGCTGGGGCGTAAGTGGAACTAAGTGGGGAAAAAAAGGTGGTCAAGATCTGGGGAAGTATCACTTCAGTTGTGCCTTTTAATGAGAACTTCTCCCCTCTCCCTTCCTAGAATTCCTGTCCTGTGGCAATGTTAACACTTCTATTTACAGTGTAGGGTTTTTTTTTTTGTATGAGAACTGGTGTTTGTCTGGAAAATGCGTCCCTTGCTTCTTTGCTTTGCATCCTGCACTGAGCTGTGCCGAGCCCCATTCCTGCCTCCCGCTTCGGAGCCCCTGCTGCCGCGCTGCCAACGCCTCGAGAGCCAGGACGAAGAGCAGCAGCGTGAGGATATTCAGCAGCATTTGTGTTTAAAATATGTGACCTGATGAAGGAATTAAACTTTTATTTAAAAAACAAAAAAACCGAACAAACACACGTGGCTTCTGCCTCTGAGTGCTTTTAGGAACCCCCACAACAACGGTGCGCGTCTCCTGAGCGAGGTGGTGACGTGGTTTGGAAGGGACCTTGGCAGCTCCCCTGGCTTAGCAGCAGGGCTGACTGCGAGGGTCTGCTCGGCTGTGCTCACGCTGCATGGGACAGCGTGCCTGGGACTGAGCTGCTGGGAGGGGTGGCCTTTGGATCTGGTTTTGTAGACTTGGGCTGCGGTCGTGCAGTTTCTCTCCTGTTCAGTTTCGTATCTGAGCAGATCTGTTCGCATCAGTGTTCAGTGGTGGTAAAACCTGAATAGTTGAGCAAGCATGAGTGAAGAATTGCAAAGCATCGTGTGCGAAGCTAATGATTTGAGACAGCAGGATTGTGACGAGAAGCACTTGTTTACCTGAACTATGATCCTTTCTCGTTGCATCTTGTAGACCCAGAAAGCATAAGTGAGATGGGAAGGAAGGAAGGAGGTGGCAGCTCTAGAGAAAGGTCTTTGACCTCAGAATAGTCATCGTGCCCCGGACTGGACCACTGCATCAGGAGCCGTGCCCTCAGGTAGTCCTTCATTGAAGACCATTGTTCCTCTGTTAAAATAATTCAGTACTGATCCCTGAATGGGGGAATATTTTACCCCCCACGTGGGCAGTGTGCTGGTGATGGTGTGGGTCTCATGAAAGTGATGTGACAGGCTCGATCTTGCTTGAGAACATGAGCTTCACAGCTCAAGGTTCTCTCATTCAGAGGGCTCCTAATGCTGGTGTGCGTGTCCTCCTTCCTTGGTCACCTGAATAAAAAGCTGGAGGAGGGGGGGACAGTGTAGACAGAGCTCTGTGTGGCAGCGCTGTAGCTGTGTGAAGGATGGGTGATGTGAGGACTGCTGCAGGGAGGCAAAGCATCTGTGCACTGGAAACCTTCAGAGGAGGAGGACTGGACGCTTCAGTAAAAAGTTGCTGCTTTAACTTAAAGAATTACTTCATTTCAAATTGCTAAACCCTATTTGAAGAGACGGGCTGACTGGAAGCGACCACTGCGATGGCGAAGTCCCACGTTGCCTTTCGTGCATGGACATAGGAGGAGGAAAGCATTCTCCCTCTCCTGCTTGGTCACAAAGGCAGCTCAGGCAGCTGTACAGGGGCACCCCTCTGCTCTAGGGCTGCCTGGGGGGGAAAGCAGCCCCAGAAGGAGCAGGGCACGGAGCTGAGCTGCCCTGCAGGGTTTGCTCCCGCAGTGCCGGCTGCCCTGCAAAGTGCTGGTGCTGGCAGCAACAGCAGCACAAAGGGACGTATCAATCACGACCGCGTCTCGTGTCTCAGCTCGGCTCTCTGCAGCTCCTGCACGGCTCGGGGATGCCCTGAGCCGCGGGGAGCTGGGCCGGCCACTTGTGCCTTGCAGGCAGCAGGGCTCTGCCGCTCGGAGCAAGACGGGGCACGTCCCAAATTGTTCTCCCCAGCATCTCCTTCCTGCTTCTGTGAGAAGAAATCCCTTAGCTGGGCTGTTCACCAACATGGAGGAACGAGCAGCTTCCTTGCTGCTATTTGGGCAACGGGGAAGTACGAGGGTTAACCGAGCCCTTTTTCTCAAAACTGCTGCCTAGGCTTAGTGCAAGGAGAAGTGAAATTGGTGAGAGGAACGAGCCGGTGCCTCGGTGTAACACGGCAGCCCCCGTGCACCCGTTGCCTCCGCGGTAGAAAAGCGGCCGCGCTGGTGCCCGGTGCCGTCCCTGCAGGAGGCGGAACCCTGTGCCCGGAGCCGGGGAGCGTCCCTCGAACCCGGAGAAGGGAAAGAAGCGTTCCTGGAATTGGTCACCGGGGCCCGTAGCCGCGGGCTGCGGGAGGTTTCAAACTCATCTAAAATGGCTGGCAGCTGTTCTATTTCGGGTCGGGGCTGCTTTCGCTTTCCGCCCCTCTGCTGCCGTCTCGGTTCCGTCGTTGTGAATTATTGAAAGCAGAAAGAGCGAAACGCGCGAGGGAGAGGCTGCGAGGGCAGGCCCGGGGAATCGGGCTGGGAGCTGAGCCCCGCATGCCTGCGGGATGGCTCCTGAACGCGGCCCTCGGGCCTCGCCCGCTCCGGGAGCGGCGGGTCCCCGCTCCGCGCCCAGACAAAGAGCACGGGGCTGCAGAGCGGGCTGAGCGCTGCTCACAGCGCAGCTCCCCCCAGCCCGGTGCTCGCGGCCGCGGGCACTGCGAGCGGAGCGGCTTCGTTGTGCCCCCACCCCCGCCCCCACTCAGGACCCGGCCCTGCTGAGGGGCCGCTGCCGCATCGCAGTGCTCCGGAGCCCCCGGGGGTCCCTCCTTCCCACGGAGCCGTGTGTGTGTCTACGCGGGTGTGCGGCACAGCGCCCTGTGCACACACACACACACGCTCGCGTACCCCTCCCGCGCCGCGGGGCATCACGGGAGTTGTAGTTCTCCCAGCGCCCCCGCGGCGGCGGCGGGAAGCGGCGCGCGGACTACGCTTCCCAGCGTGCACCGCGGGCGGCGGAGCAGCCAATGGGCGCGCGGGATGGGCGGCGGCCGGGGTATATAAAGCGCCGCCCCACGCGGCGCGCTTCAGCCTCACCTGGGGAGCGCGGAGCGGAGCAGCCCGGCGGCGGAGGAACGGAACAGAGCGGTGCGGAGCGGGGTGCGGTGCGGTCCAGTCCGGTGCGCGCAGCCCGAACGGTCCCCGCGGGCGGGGGCTGCGCTTAGGGCTGGAGCTCGGGGGGTGCTCCCGGGTTCCCCTCGGGGCAGGGGGTGCGGTCACGCGGGGGTCCCCGGTGGGCGCGGGGAGGCGGCGGGCCCCGCCCTGCGCTATTGTCCGCGGTGCGAAGCGGGCGCGGGGCGGCGGGCGGCGCCCCGGGGCGGGCGGCCTTTGTCTGCGCGGTGCCGAGTGCCCCCCCCCCCCCCCCCACCCGCAACGGAGCCCCGCTGATACGAGCTTTGGGGGGGGGTCTCATAGGCAAAATGTGCGACAAACCGGACCTGTCGGAGGTGGAGAAATTCGATAAGAAGAAGCTGAAAAAGACCAACACGGAGGAGAAGAACACGCTGCCCTCCAAGGAGAGTGAGTGCGGAGGGGATGGAGCCGGGGGTGGGGGGGCTGCACGGCCCCGGTCACGGCCGGAGAGGAGCGGGTGTCCCGAGCGCTGATCTCACTGCTGAGGAATCCGTGGGGAGAGGCGGCTGGGGCAGCTGAGGAAAACGCACCCGGGGGCGGGGAGGGGGGGGTTGGGGGGGGGGGGGGGGGGTTGGGGGGGCTGGGGCACTCCCTGTGCTGTAGCCGTCGTCGGGACAAAGCTCTGGTGCGGTTGGTCACAGCCCCACGCGTGGGGACACTGCCCTCGGGTTGGAGCGTCCCGGTGGGGAGCTGCAGGAGGATGCTCGGTGCCCGTCGCCCTCCGGTGCTGGGTTCTGCCGTTGGGTTCAGACAATGAAACCCGGTGCCGGGCTCCGAGCGATCGCTCTGCAGCCGTCTCCAGTGGGTGTTCCTGCAGAGCGGCACCGGGGATTAATGGACCTCTTTCATCTCTTCCAGCCATCGAGCAGGAGAAGGAATGCGTGAAGTCCTCCTAGAGCGATGGTCTGGCAGGAAGAGCCACCACTTGATTACTCTTGGTTTTTTTTTTTGCTTTGAGTTAAATCATCTGTCTTTGTTGTTTTTTTTTTTTTTTAAAAAAAAAAAAACTTCCATCATGTGCACGTCTAGAAAACAGCCGTATCGCCTAATAACCCACTGCCCCACCTCGCTGGCAGCTTTGGCGGGTGGGGGACACCGAGCGTGGCCCCCCCGGTCCATCAGCCCAACCCAACCCCATCGGTGCTGCCCTGCTGACCGTGCTGACCTTGCTCTGGTGCGTGGGGAGGTGAGCAAGGGCTGCGGAGGCTCCTGGGGACGGAGCTCTGCACTGGGGGAGTGGGATCCTTCCTGGCCGGCCCTCGCCCTCGGTCTTGTCTCGCGTCCTTTTCACTGATGGTGTTCTGTAGCCTCACTCACAATTTTGTCTTCCTTGGGGGAAAAAAAAAAAATAATGAGAAGTTTATTATAAAATAAAACAAAAGTATAAAGACCTCGCTCATGGCTTGTGGCTTCTTCCCTGGGGAAGGTTCAGGGGTAGCCCTGGGGGTGGGAAGGGCAGGGCTGGAGGTTGGCGTTGCTCAGATGGATCCCTGCAGGGGCAGCCCAGCTCAGGGTGGGGACTGAGCCTCCTGCTCTGAGCAGTTCGTGTCCCCTGCCCAAAGCATCGCTGCAGGGCAGGGCTGGAGGTGCCCGCACTGGCTTAGGGGCGCTGGGTCCATCCCCTTGCTGCCTGGCACAGCCCTTCCCTTGCCTGCTTCAGCCCCTGCCCGTGGCTGAAGGAGTTTTTTACAGCCCCCGGGGATGGGCTTGGTACCCTCTCAGCTGTTCCTCGCCCTGCACAATGAGGCTCTGTGGGCGTCCCCGGGGCTCTGCTGAGGTTTCCCAGGATTTCCTCACCTCCCCCAGGAGGGTCACTGGCCAGGCTGCTGTGCCTGCAGAGATGGGAGCAGGCTGACCAACAGCTTTAGCTGCAGAAGCATAGGGGCTGTCCCCACCGATGCGATGGGCAGGGAAGTAGCAGCTGTCTCACCCAAACCTCTGAGGGCAAGAACCCAAAATGTTCCCATTGCTGGAGGAGGTTTGGCCAGCAAGGGGAGGACCCTTACAGAAAAGCCCTTTCTAGCAATGCTGTTCCTCCCTCCCTCCCTCCCTGCTCTGGACCTTCTCTTTTTCACCCCAGTGCAGCTGGGTGTGTGGGCAGCAGGGGTGCCTGCCAGGCTGATGGCCCCAAGCCGCGGTGGCTTTGGCAGCATGGGTGCAGAGGATGCTGCACTGTGGGGTGACCATCCCAGAGGGGCTGAGTGCTGCTGTCCCTTGTGTCCTGGGACTATCCATACCTCCCCACTGGGGCCCCGTCCGGCTGCTCTGGGGCGGTTTCCTCCCATGACTTTATCGGCTGTGAAGGAGGGAGGAGGCGGCTGAGTCACTGGCGGGAGGAATTTGGGCTCTGCAGGACAAATACCTGGTGAGCAGCAGCACGGGGCCAATTCCGCTCAGGGCTTGGGGCTGGGATGGGTGCCGGCCCCCCCGCCCTGCTGTGGGACTGACTGACTCAGCCAGGAGGGGATTTGGCCCCATGGGTTTGCAAGGAGATAATCTCAGGCATTGCGAGCGCGATAAGGCGAAGCCATGCTCTCAGCTTCGTAGCCATGCAAATCTGCAGCTCCTCTGTGTGCAGGGCAGAGCTGTCACCCAGCAGGGTGGCGTGGGGCCGTGTCCCCTTGCTGTGCAAGCACAGCTGCAGGGAGAGAGAAAGCACAAACATGAGCTGCAAGGGAAAACCTGCACAGGAGGTGTTTGGAAGCAGCCATGCATACATGCACGGCGTGTGCACAGTGCAGGTGCGAGCTCGGCAGGAAGGGAAAGCGGAGGGGATGCAGCGGTAGCGGGGAGGTGAAAGCAGTGGGTGAGGCAGCAGTTGCCAGCAGCACTGAGTGCAGCGCTCAGCACGCACCAACACCTCCCTGAGAAGCCGAGAAGTTATTACTGCTCTCGAAATAATGCCCGGGAGGTCAGCTTTATGAACAGCAGCTTGCTCATCCCCAGTGAGTAAGGACCGTAATAATATGAAGCTGGTGCGCTCCCAGCTCTCTGCCCTCTTGGCTAGAGCCTGGGCAGCAGAGCCCTCCAGAAGCTTTGGAGGTCTGCATTCAGTGAGGGGAGCTTTGTGCTCAGTCCCCTGCATCCCAGCGTGGCACCCCACGTTGTTCCGAGCATGGGGAAGGGATGGGAGCCGTCTGCTGCTGCGTGCTTTGCTTCACACCACGCGTGCCACCGGCGCCTGGGGGTGACAAGCCCTCAGTGGCAGCAGTGGCCAGCAGCCACACCAGAGAGTGGCCGAAATAAACTGCTCATCGGGGCCCCCCACTGCATTGCACGCATTCCCCCGGCGTGCTGCGAGCCGAGGGGCGAGCTGCCATGGGGAAGGCAGCTCTGGTGACACGTGGCACTTGTGCCTGAGTAGGGGCAGCTGATGGCGAGGAGCGGTGCTGTATTTTGGGAAGCAGCTGGCTCACACAGGAGACATTGTTCAACGTCTTTCTCCCCCTTCCTCGGTGCTTTATTACAAAGGATTATGGCGTGAAAAGTGGTTTTGTTCCTGTGCTCCCCCTTCCCGGCCCCACTCTGTGATTTATCCCCATTTGGGCAGCAGCTGCAGCTCCCCAAAGAGATGGGAGTGAGGTGGAGGTTCTGACCTGCGCAGAGGTGGTGGCAGCAATGCCCAGCAGGAAGGTGTAGGGCCAGGCAGGGATTGCAGGTGCCGGGGCCACCCGAAGTCACTTCTACCACTGGGCAAGGAGACGGGCAGGTAGCCAAGCAGACGCAGAGCCATGCAGCAGCAGTGGGGTTTGAGCTGGGAAAAGAACAAGGAATGAGGGCAGGGTGGGCATGCCCCCAAAGCCGAGGCATGGAGCAGCTCCCCTCCAGCCCTGCTTCGGGGCATTTCCTCCCACAGGCAGCCAGGACACTGCGGCCACCTCCATCTCCGTCCTGTGCCCACGCTGTGGTGACTCTGCTCATCCCCGGTGCAGGGCCGTGTCCCAGTGTGGAGCAGTGAGCTGTTGCCTGCCAGCCACCCCCACAACTTTCCAGGAACCAGCGCGGGATTGATGGGCAGCAGATAAGCATGCTGCAACAGCTTCCTCGTGCTGCGTCTTCCAAACAACCACCGTGCGTGTGCACTTACCTCCAGGTAAAACTCAGGCTGGGGCCTCCTCCCGTAGTGCTGCCACGCTGCCCTCTGCATTTCCAGCTGCTCTGCTCAGTGCTGTCCTTGGGTTTGTTCCCCACATCGCTGCTGTGCTGCACGGAAAGGCACGGTGATGCCATGCATGGTGCAGGGAGCTGGCGTGTGAGCGGTGCAGAGAAAAGGTGAGAATCAGGGCATGCAGCGGAGCACAAGGGGCTGGCAGAGGGCTCAGAGACAGGAGCAGAGCGGCTGGGTGCGAGCCCAGCGCCTGGGGCATTGCTAGAGTGCTGGGCTCAGGAATTACTCAGGGATGGTGGATGCACGCAGGGTGAGGAAGGCAGTGCCGGGCCGAATCAGTGCAGCTCTAGGAAAAGCCATCAGGTGACCACACAGGCTGCAGCAGCGCTGCTATGCCTGGAGTGGAACAGTGGGCGCTGCAAAAACCTCACCTCTGCCATCCATCCCATCCCCCAGAGCCAGCTGAGGGACTCCCGGGATGAGCTGTGGATGGGAAATGAGGCACGAGCAGCCCACCACCGGCTCTGCCCACCTGGTCCCCGCCCCATCGCAGCACCCAGAGCCCCAGGGGCACGTCCCCAGCACCCAGCCCGCAGGCAGCACGTGCTCCCACCCCCAGGGGCCTGAGCAGCACAGGGACGAGCCCACGCTTGCAGTGTTGTATCTCAGAGAGGCAGCTCAGCCGCCCGGGCGTGTTTCTCCTCGCTGCCTCTCCCGCACCGCTCCCAGCGGTACCTCCAGCATCCCACCATCACAAGTGGGAGGATGTGCTGTGATGAGCTGGGCAGTGCTCAGCTGCCAGCTGCTCCCGGCAGGCAGACCCCCTCCCAGCCCCCCTCCCCACCTGCAGCTCCTCGTGTTACCGGGATGTCCGGAGCAGTTGTTGTGCCTGGGGAGCTACTGGGTTTTGGGGGAGCAGCTGCAGAGCCGGTTGCCGGGTCTGGAATAAAGCAGGAAGAGGCTGGAGGCCCAGCTGCAGTGCAGGGCATGCCACGAGTTCATCGGGGCTCAAGTGGCCTTGATGTGCTGCACCCACTGCCCCTGCACATGGCTCCTGGTGATGCCCCCATCTCTGCAGGTGGGAGACATAAACGAATAGGTGCAATGTATAAATTCAATAGCTGTTTTTTCCCTAAGGTGGCCACCAAGCTGTGCCCACACACCTCGGAAAATTTGAACGAGGGGAGGGGACAGAAGGGCCCTTCGTTCCCAGGCTGGACGTGACTCTGGGCGGCCTGGTCTGGTGGTTGGTGACCCTGCACTCAGCAGGGGGGTTGAGACTCGATGATCTCCGAGGTCCTTCTCAACCCAGGCCATCCTATGATTCCATGATTCCCCCATGGAAGCAGCTCCCTCCAGCACCGCACCAGGCAGCCGCTATTGCCCACACCCAAAATCTGATCATTTCGATGCCAAATGCACTCGGGCCCACGTTTGGCAGCAGGTGATGGTAACCGACCCCAGCCCTGAAGGAAGGGTGCTCCTCACAGCCCCGTCTCCTCACACACAGGCCTCTGGGCTAATTCCTCCCATGACGGTTATATTCCTATAATCCCTATGACCTGATGGTAAATCCCCTCCCTGCCCAGCTCTCCGTGTATCTGGGGCTCTGCGGCACCGCTCGGGGCCCTCAGGAGACGCGCAGGGCTGAGGGGATGCGGGCAGCGCTCCCCGTGTGGCGGAACAGCCACGAATTGCTGCAGGCCCAACGAGCT
>NC_034416.1:2014689-2029700 GCF_002078875.1 Numida meleagris
CATCCCATCCCAGGACCAGTTCATGGCCCCTAGCCAGGGCAGCCCCCCCGGGGGATGCACACACTCCGAACACCCCCTGGCCCTTCGTTTCCGATAGGTTTGCAGCCAGGAATGCGCTCTCCCGGGTCGCTCGGGGTTATCTAGCACCGAGGGCGGCCCGGAGCTGGTGGCTGGATGCAGCGTCCTAACGTCCCCTGACAAGGGTTTGGAAAAGGAAGGGCAAGGGCTGTGTTGAGCCCATGGCACGGGGGTGTTCTGAAAAGCGCTCAGCTCGGCAAGAGCTGTGCTGCAGTTTCTGCTCGGCTCTTGGGACGTTTGCATTTTGCTTTGGTTCTGCTGGGTCGCGCAGATGCTGCTCAGGTGTCCTGCTCGGTTTGTTCAGCTGTGCGTGGCTGGTGGTATTTTTGGGCAGGGGAAGTGAAATCTGGGAGCCTTCAGTTAGCATCTCTGCTGCGCGCAGAGAGGGGCTTCGAGCAAAAGCAGAAGTTTCTGATTTTGGCTTTGTGGCAAGCATCGGTTGAACGAGCTCTGAGAAGGGAGGAAACAAAGTTGAGCAGGGCCCCCTGTAATTGGTGGGGAAAGCTTTTTGACTTGGAAGGAATAGAAGTGCTGCTCTGAGCAGCGTCAGACCCCTGGACCAGCCGGTGGCATCGCTCAGCAGCACCGCGTCTCCGCACCCTGCCCAGGAATGTCAGCTGCGGGGTGAGCGAGCAGATCGTGCTTCGTTCCATAGCAGGCTGCTGCCAGCTGGCTCCTGCTGAAGGGCAGCAGATCCAGGTACATGTTCCATCCTCAGATCGGACTCCATTGTGAGGGTAGGCAGACCAGGCAGGCCAAAGCTGTTTCCCGGGTGAAGGTAAGGCACAGGTTGCACGGAGTGTGCACTCGTGCCAGAGCTCCTTCCTTTTATTCTTCTCTTATTTTGGGTTTAACGTCTTTGCCCTGGTCAGAAATGACCCGTGCTTGTTTTTACCTAGGGCAAGGGAAACTGTGTCCTCACGCCTCGTTCCTGGCTGGTTTAGTCCAGTCATCAGTGCTGTACTTTTGTCACCCTAGAACTCATCCATTGTTTGTCCACCTTGGTCAATGTTACAGCTTCAAAGGCAGCGCACTGAGCCCAGCTACAGCAACCTCACTGACTGATGTTTGTTTTGTAGTGACTGTTATGCTGGAGGAAGGCGTTCCCTGGACAGTCCTGGAGTCAGAAGTGCTGTATTTCTAGAGCAGGTATTGTACAGACAGCAGCGAAACAAATATCTCGTTCCATGTCAGGGCTTTGCCTTCACTTGTGGAATATCCCTGGGGGGGTTGGTTGGCACTCAGTCTTTTCTCTTGTGGCTGCTGACTAAGGAACCTGTGATATTGGGGTTGTTGCAATGTGAACTTGCACCTGTGCCTTAGCAAAAAGCAATGCCAAAAGAGAGCAGCAGAGGAGCCAGGTCAGTGCAGATGGAAAACCCCTTCCGAGCTGTAGGGTGTGTGCACGGAAAACAAGCACAGCTCTACTTGTGAGGTGAGTCAGCAGCGTTCTTGGGGTGGTGAAGGACTGGTTTGCTGGATGACTTAGACTGATGTTAGGCCTGTGCACTTCTTACATCCTCCCAGCTGAATGGGAGAAGTGATTTAGCCAGTGATCGTACAGTAAGAAGGAAGGCCTGGCAGCGGTGATTCCTGCTGGTGGTTGGCTGTTGCTGTGCTAGGCTGAGGACACAGGCAATAAGAGATGTTTACCTGGTGTTGGTATGTTTGGCAAAACGAGATAAGCTTTCTGGTACACAAAGCTTTCTACAAAGCTGATGTAATCGGTACATAACAATCTCAATAGCTGTTCTCACCTTGCACTTAATGCAGTGACATGCTGCTTCCGTTTCAGACCGGGTGGAAGAGTTACATGCCAGACAGCTTGCCTCGCTGCCAGCTCTACCAGGTGCTCTAACAAGAGAGATTACCTTCTTTTTCACAAGCTTGTTCAGAAACGAGGATAGCAATGCTGTATTCTATTTATTCCAGTGCACCCCCATCAAAATCCAGAAGTTGGGGTTTTGCTCTGTTCTTTCCCTGAAATGAGAGATGGAACAATAGTAGAAAAATGTTATTGTAGTACTCTGCTTGGAATCTGAAGTGGACTTTCAATTGTTTCCTAAACCTCTTGGGAATACCAGAGTAATGGTGAGGGCCACAGATGTTGTGTTCTTTATTCCAGTGTGCTCCTTCATCTTAGCACTGTGCTGCTTAATTTCTGAAGGGGGGAAGGCATCTGGGGGAGATTCCAGGGGTGCAGGTTTACTTCCTTCAGCTCTAGTAAGGGCATGTGGAGACAAAGCCAGTTTCTCAGCACGAGAGCCAGGAGCTCTAGGTCATCAGTTGTGCAACTTTCTGCAGAATTCATAATTCACACAGCTATTTTGCACTGTTTCTGAACTCTGTAGGTTGCCTTGCTCCCGTGGCCGTCCATCCTGCTGCAATGAGCGGGAAGTCCTTGCTCTTAAAGGTCATTCTGCTCGGAGATGGTGGAGTTGGGAAAAGTTCCCTCATGAACCGATACGTCACCAACAAGTTTGACTCGCAGGCTTTCCACACGATTGGTGTGGAGTTCTTAAACCGGGACCTGGAGGTAGATGGCCGTTTTGTGACCCTCCAGATCTGGGACACTGCGGGCCAGGAGAGATTCAAGAGCCTGCGCACCCCCTTCTACAGGGGAGCTGACTGCTGCCTGCTGACCTTCAGCGTGGATGACCGGCAAAGCTTTGAGAACCTCAGCAACTGGCAGAAGGAGTTTGTCTATTACGCTGATGTGAAGGACCCCGAACGCTTCCCCTTTGTCGTTCTGGGCAACAAGATTGACAAACTCGAAAGGCAGGTGAGCACGGAGGAGGCCCAGGCCTGGTGCATGGAAAACGGCAACTATCCGTACCTGGAGACCAGCGCCAAGGATGACACCAACGTGGCCGTGGCCTTTGAGGAAGCTGTGCGCCAGGTGCTGGCGGTGGAGGAGCAGCTGGAGCACTGCATGCTGGGCCACACCATCGACCTGCACTCCAGCTCCAAATCGGGCTCCTCCTGTTGTTAAGGGCGGCTGCTGCGTTGGGGACGTCGCTGGAACCGCCGGCTGGATCGCAGGAGGAGCGGGGGCACTCTGAGGAGGGTGGCCACGAGGACGGTGGGTGGTTTGCTCACTGGGGAGTTGCAGCTTTACCATCCGAATTCTGGCTGGAGTTTTCAGACGTGGAAGATGTATCTACAGGAGGGAGCTGTGAGAGAGCGTGTGAATGCAGTCCTGCTCCCGTCCCTGCCTGTTTTTGCAGGTTTAAAGGACGGGGTCAAACTAAAGACAGTGAATTCTGATCTGTAGCAAGAACTGTGTGCAGAACAAAGCTGGGGCCGCTCCAGACGCTCTTTGAAGTGTTTTAGTCCTGAACTCAAAAACTACTAGACCCACTAAACTCATGGCCTTACTGCCAAAGCCAAGTCTGCTCGGCAGAGTGAGTGAAACCTGCTGGGAAGACCCTAGCCCATGCAGCTGTGAGAGTGCCAGATCCTGGAGTGGCTGAGATGCGTGTATCTGCTGCTCGGGTTCAGTGCATTCTGTGCTGAGTAATGCTAGAACTCTGATATCAAGTAACATAATGAAGGAGAGAAGAAACTGAATGCTGCAGCGTCATTTCTTCGTAGCTGTCTGTTTCTGGTCTGTTTTTCCCCACCTCTAACTTCTCTTTGTTTGGGTGTTGTTTTGTGGAGAGACCGGCTGCTGCTTATTTCCCCATCCCTTCTGGAGGCTCGACACCAGATCTTGTGTCTCACACCTTGAGTAGTCCTGGATGAAATGTTCCAGCATGGCCACTCTGCAGGTCACAGCGTAGGATTCGAGTTACCCGCGAGTTCAGGAGACCTGGAGCGTGAACCTTCAGCTGCTTCCTGTCAGAAGTGATGGCCGTGTCCAGGTGATGTGCCCTGGTATTCTGGATGGCAGGGGGGTGGGATGTCCCCCAGGCGTGCAGGGCTGAGGGAGCCATGCATGGTCAGCTGTTCAATGCACTCGTTCTGTGCACGGTGACCACTGCGCTTCGTTCACTGCTGGCTCAGTGTCCTCAGTCGCTGGAACACGAGTGTTCCTGTTTGATTGCTGCAACATAAAACCACTCCCCACTCTTACCTGTTGTGTCAGGGACTGTGCTGCTCAGCACACTTTACTCACACCACTGCCCTGGCCCTTACTCCCTAACAGGGAATCCAGTATGTTTTATCTGTAACTCAGCTAGCATACTGCTGCTAGAGAATGTCCACTCGGTCAACTGACCCTTGTCAATGAGCAGCTGTGCTCATTCCGCTGGGGAGAGATTTGGACTGATTCTCTCTTCTGCTCATGGGGCTGAAAAACGGTATGGGAGGGCAGGGAGCCCTCCAGGAAAGGATGCCAAGCTTTGCTGATCCCAGCTCCTGCTCCCTGCTAGGTGTTAGTCCCGAGCTATTTGTGTGTAGCAAAGAGGTCAGTGCTTGCTGGCTTGCCATTGTAACCTCATGTTCTGCGACTTCCTGTGCAAGTGCTTGTCCGAAACGATGACTTTGCCTGTAAGCACGTAGGAGCCCGTCACGGGGAGAGCTTCCCGTGTGCTGCTAGCTGCTGAGTGCAGTGCCCACTGTGATGAGCTACTGGATAGCAAATTGTGTAGCTCAAATCGAGCAGCCCTCGTATACTCAGTGCTTTAGAGCAGGGCAGTCTCTGCTCTCACACTGGCTGATGGCAGCTAAACCCCATCCCCTGGCAGTCTCTGAGCTTGCAGGATGTCTCCTCTGGGTACTCAGGGTGATCCTGCTCTTCTGTGTGGGGCAGCCGCACGTGAGAGGGGCTGAGGCTTTCATACAAAGTCCTTTGGGAGGGTCTGGTTTCAAAACGGGGCTGAAGACGCACAAAACATTCACAGAAATAGATAGCAAATCCTTGCAGCTCCTAGAAAATCAGGTCCCTTGAGGTATAAGGGAAAGCTCTGCCTCCACAGCTGCAACATGCTTTTAGAAACGAGTACGATTTATTTCACAAAGCCTGACCTCCTCAGGCCTCTGGGTTTTCCTTCAGTTCCACTCAGCTTAACGTTTCCTTCAGGATCCCAAGCTGTGATCCTGCACGGAGCTGCTTCTCACACAGCCCAGCCAGGCTCAGGCTCAGGCTCCCTCTCACTGCCAGCCCCACCTGGGGGCTGCAGGGGCAGCTCGGATCTGTGATCTCTGTGAGTACTGGCGCCTCCAGTGGGAGAAGGCAGGGACACTGTGCCCCACACCTTGGGGACATGTCATGCTGATGGCTGAAGCTCAAGAACCCGCTGGTTCCCGAGCTGTGCACGATGCATTCCCCCGAGGGCGTTGCACATCTGCGTTATTTCTAACAGATGTTGGCTTGACTTTTTTTTTTTTTTTTAAATAACCCTATTTTATTAGGCTTACGTGTTTTTTAAAAATCCATTGGAAGGTAGAGTATAATATATTGAAGCTGTTGAAGTGACTGTGAGAGGTGCGCACAATTGCTGAAGGAGCCAGGTTCTTGGAGTCTCTGTTGCAAAGTTCTGCGCCAACAGCCGTCCTTGCCCTGCGTCCACCCGTGCTGCTGCAGTTGTTGCTATTGCTACAAAACTGGAATTGTAACACTGAGATTCTACCTTTATTTAAGCGAATAAAACCTGGGTGTATTCAAGTGAACGCGGGCGGCGTTGCCTTCTTGGTTTCTCCGTTCTCCTGAGGGCCGGTTCTGGCAGGGAGAGGTCAGCAAGGGATCACAGCATTTCATTTTAAGCTGAGCTCATTCCTGCGGGCATCTATCTAGAGCGTTCCTCGAGTAACAAGCTGCACCCAGGGATCAGTTCTGTCTTTTCAAGAGCGCATCAGGAAACGCTTCTGTAACAGGAATACGTCGCGCCGCTTCCTCCTGTCACCGCGTTTCAGTGTTCAGCCCGGGCTCTCAGCAGCAATCCCTGCTTTCCTTCCCTTCCTTCCCGTGCTCTTGGACGCGGCCCCTCGGGCTGCAGGGGGCTGCCACCAGGCACGGCTTCCCTGCGATGCCGAAACAAGTGGGCATATGGGGCTGCTCGTCCTGCTGCCCTGCGGGGGGGGGGGGGGGGGGCTCGCTCCTTCTGTGATGCTTCCTTTGTGTTTGCAGAGCCCTCGCCCGCTGGTTGCTGTTGGCAGAACCTTTCGCTTGTGTTTTTTTTTTTTGTTTTTTTTTTTTCCTTCTGATGTCTTCTTGCTTATCTGCGCTTCCAGAGCCGGGGATGGGTTTTCGAGTCCTTGGAATTCCCCGCGAGGAGATGAGCGTTGTGAGCGGCAGCAGGGGGCTCCGTGGCCCTTTGGGAGCGGCCGTGAGGTTGATGGGAACGCGCTCTCCCGAGGGGCCGCGTATTCCTGCCAGCGTCTGAGGACGGGGGAAAAAGGGGAGAGCCTAAAAATGCAGGGCTGGCGGAGCAGCTCGTTCCTGGTGGCTTCGGAGGGTCCCTCAGGGGCACGTGGACACGTTTAACACAGGTCTCCAGCTCTGCGGGCAGCCCAAGCGCAGCATCTGCTTGTGCCGTTGTCGCTCCTTTCCACGTGCTATTGCCTCCTTGGTCCCGGGCATCTTGCTAGCGGAGCCAAATGGTGTGCAAAACCAGACTGAAAGCAGCTGGGTGCCCCGGAGGCTGCGGGTGAGACCTGGGAAGGCAAATGGGCCGCAGCAGCGCTTTGCTCGCCGTCTCAGCCCATCTCAGCCCGCACTCCAGCCTAGAGGGGGTGCGGGACCGCGGGGTGCGGGCAGCGGCCGCCAGGAGGAGCCGCAGGGCTGCGGATGGGAGCGGGCAGCCTCACGGCAGGGCACTGGGGCGGGGGCTCTGCCTTCGGAGGTGACCCCCACGAGGGGCTGGGGACCCCCCCCGGGCCGTCCCGACTCGAGCATCCCTGGGTGCGGTGGTCCCCGTCCTTCTCCTTTCCTCTCTTTTCCTGGTTTGTCTTTGCTTTCTCAGCAGAGAGCTGCTGGCTCTGTCCTTGGCCGGCGCAGGATGCTGGGGGCTGGGACCTGCCTCACCCCTGCGGGGGAGATGAGTAGCGGCAAGGAGCTTTGGGACCTGCTCCAGGGCCTCTTGCTCTGGTCCAGCCTTTGTGGGAGCAAAGTGCAGCCTTGTTTCAGCTGCTGCACCGGGGAGAAGTGTTTGCAGCCAGCTCTCGTTTGCAGAAATGAGGTTTGCTACCAGGGAGGATTTGTTCCCTGGCTGTTCTCAGCCACCCCTCAGGGGGGGGCTCGGGGTGCCCAGGGAAGGGGCAGTGAGAGCAGGTCCTATGTCCCCACGTATTCCCCCCGTGCACAGCAGGGCTGATGAGGCCACACATGTTCTTCAGCCCTCAGATCCATGCCCTGGCCACACTGGCCACTTTCACGCACTGTCACCAACCCTCACCCCTCCCGGGGGGGGCACTGCTCTCTTTCAATGGACAGAGATGCTGTTTTGTTCCCCGTCTCGCTCCTGCCTGTTGGCCGATGGCACACGCACACAGGGGCCCTTTCAGCGTGGGGGGAGGAGGGTGGTGGCATCTGGGAACGTGGGGAACAAAGGGCCCCATTGATGCAGCGCGCAGCCCCACTGCTGAACTGGGGGAGCAGCTGAGCCGCCCCCAGCTGAGCTATGGGGAAGCATCAGTGCTGGGTGGAGGGGGCTGGGGGCGAGGAGGGGAGCGGGGTTTGGGCTGGTTATGGATGAGTGAGGAATGAAAGACCCCATCCTACAGCGTCACCTCCCCGTGCCACCAACCATGCGCCATCTACCCATCTTGCCAGCTGCCCACAGAGCACGGGGTTGTAGGACCCTGGCCCAGCCAAGGCTGCCCGTGTGCCCAAACGGGGTCACCCTGCTTCACTCTGGGGTCTGGAGGAGAAATATGGACGCTCAGGGCTGCCCAGCTGGGAACAGAGGGGCCACGAGCCCACCCAGCTGGGGGGGGGGACAAGGAGGGATGGAGCCCTCAGGGCGCTGCTGGGGTGGGCAATGCTCCCCTTCCCTTTCTGGGGCATGGGGAGGAAGGAGAGCAGCGCAACAAATCAACGGGCAGCCGAAGACCTCGTTCGCAATGTTCTTAATTTTAATTTATTTCCTTTAATCTTTATAAAATACATCTTGTGAGATAAGTCTCTAAAAACGTGCTCCTTTTTATTGCTTGTTAAACGAGTTGAACTTCTAGATCAGAGCCGAAGGAAACGCTTTCAGTCGATTAACTCCGTGTGTGTGTGTGTGTGCGTGCGTGCGTGCGTGTGTGCGCGCTTGGGGGCCTGGGGACGAGGGTGGGAAGGAGGACCTGGTTATTTGTTGTTAAATCGATACCGAAAACCCACCAGCAAAACCCCCCCAAGAGCGACGGCGGCGGCGATGTGAGTGGATCCCCCAGATCTTGCCCGGTTTCCCCCAGCCCGTGTGCGTCGGTAGCGGTGGGGCCGAGCTCGGCGCCGGGCGGCACGGATCCTCGGAGCGCTCTGCTCAGCAGACCGGCCCGATCTCCCCGCCCCCCCGGCCGGAACCGGCTCTTTCGAGAAAGAATCGCGGTCGTACAGACGTGAAATTTAAAAAAAAAAGAACAATAAAAGAAAAGACCCGTGCGGGATGGAGCCGCGGTCCGCCACGAGAAGTAGTTTCTCCAATAAATAAACACCAAGCGTTAGCACGAGGCCGGGGCGGGGGGAGGGAGAGCAAACGAGGAACGAAAACGGAGAGCGCGGGCGCAGCGAACGTTACGGAAGCAAACGTCACCCCGAGAGGAGAGCACCATCGTGAAGGGACGGCCGGGTTGGGCACGTGCGGCTGTTACGCAGCCCGTGGGTTACGCCGTGCTGCAAAGGGGCTGCTCCGGCTCCGCTCCCCTCGCACCCGGCGCTGCGGTGCTGGAGCCTAAAGCCGAGGGTGCCCTTTGCGCACAGACACCAAACTCCTCCAGGCTTTGCTAGGGGCGGCTGGGGTAGGGACGTGGGATTTATCAGCATCGGGGTCAGCGCTCTCTTCTCCGCAACGGGAAGATCCTTGCCCTAAACTCCCTTTGCCTTGGCTGCAGCAGGCACTTTGGGGTAAATTCATCTTTCTTTACTAGGGGAAAAAAAAATCGTTCTCATCCTCCATCCAGGAGAGGTGCCGGCAGTCAGCTCCAGGAGAGGCTCCAGCAATGGGACCGGGGCCCAGCCAACTTCCTTTTCTCTCTAGGGAGCCTCTTTCTCTCTACTCCTGGAGCAACCTACACATGGATTTCTGCCTCCCAGGAGCACGGAGGCTTTTGCTCATCCCTATAGGCAACGTTGGGACACCGGAGCGAGTCCCTCCTCTTCTCTTGCTGGTTTTGGCCCTAGAGCGAACCGGTTACGGATGAGCACAGAGAGAAAAGTGCATGAAGAGGCGTCCATTGGTGGGAAGCTCTTCCTGGTCACGCTCAGCACGATGGATGCGAGGGAGGAAGAGGAGGGGAGTCAGCGGCGAAGGCAGCGTTAAGGCAGGAGACCTGGTGTCGGGTGGCTGCAGTGTTAAAGCCTCGAGGTTAGAGGAAAGGAGGGTGTGGGTCTGGCTGGGCTTCACCTCGCCGGCTAGAACTTGGTGCCCCGGCCCATCAGCTTGAGGACGGCGAAGTTGTAAGTGGCGGCGATCATGAAGGTGAGCTGCAGGCAGGAAGAGAATGTGCCAGGGGAGGAGGAGGAGGAGGATGCTGCTCCAGCACCCTTCATCCCAGCACCTGGCCAGCAGGAAGCCCCACGGCCCCGGTGGGATACCGCATTGCCAATATGGGTTTGGTCCCCTGTGGTCTCCTAAAGCCCCTTGAGATCCCCTCCAGCAGCCGCCTCCCCTGCCACCTCCTTATTGTCAGAAAACGAGACGAGCTCGGGCTCTGCCACCTCCGTGCCCACCACCTCCGTCATCCTCTGCCCCCATCTCCCCGCCAGGCGGAGGAGGACGGCCAGGCAGCGAGAGCAGCGACTCACCAGTGAGACCAGCGTGGCTGCAGCCCCCACAAAGGCCGCGATGAAGAGGTGGAAAGTCATTTGGAACTGCAAGGGAAGACCGGGGTTGAGCTCCCAAAGGTCCCTGCTCAGCCCCATGGGGGCTTCAGAGAGCACTGGGAGGGGCTCACCTCGCTGGTCTTGCAGATGGAGAGCAGGTTGGAGCCGCACACCTTCCCAGGGAAAGCGTTCCAGGGCAGGACGCCTGGGGACACGGAGCGTGGTGAGCTGGGGCATGGCCACCGGTCCCGTCACTCAGCCCCGCAGCGATGCTGTGCTGGTGCTCCTGCCTCGGCTGTGTCCCCCCAGACCCTCTCCATCCCCTCTCCAGCCCAGACCCCTCCCGGCAGCTGTAACCCCTCATGGAAAAGCAATGCTCACCGTACATCCTGGCGTCCGCGCACAGCGTGCCGATGCTGGCAGTGGTCTTGGTGGGGTTGGCGATGGACTGGCAGGTGGTCCAAGTGTTAAAGTAGATGTAGACGGGCACGGCGGAGCAGGCGAAGACCAGGAGCCAGACGATGGTCAGGACGTAGGTAATGCCCACAAACTGCAAGGGGCAGCACAAGGCGAGGGCACAGAGGGGGGTTACCACGTGGCCGGGGACGGGGACAGGGGAGCGCGAGGGTCCCCAGGCGGGCTGGGCGCGGGGCAGGCGAGGGGCCGGGACGCAGCGCCCGCTGTGCCCAACACAGCCCCACGCACCCAGCGGAACACCGGCCCGAGCTGGGCGGCACTGGGGCCAGCCACGCACACGTGGGACTGACCGGCGGTGGCACGACGGTGCCGCTTCCCAGACCGGGGGATTTCCGCGGCCGCGTGCCAGCGGGGTTTGACCTCTGCGGGAGAGCAGCTGCAAAACCCCCGAGCTGAACGACGCCGCTCTGCCGCCCTCCCTCCGCGGTGCCACCCCCAGCCGAACCCAAAGGGAACCGCAGCCGTCCCGCTCCGCTCCCCGAGGCCGTTCCCGGCGCTTGGGCACCGCTCCCTGGGCACCACGCAGGACAGCCACGGGGACAGCACGCGCCGGGCTTGCAGGAAGGCTCATGGCTCTGCCGGGCGATCCTTAAGCACGGAGCCATTTGTTTGCTGGCAAATGCCACGGCCGTGTCTTTGGCTGCTTTGGGGACACTGTTGGCCTCGGGGAGGGCGGTCGGGCTGCGCTTCCCCTCGGTACGCCCCGACCCCCGGGCGAACGCCGTCTCCTGCCCTTCAGCCAACGCCGAACCCGCTGCGGGCGCGCGAAGGGGTGCCGAACCCCGGTTAAGATCACCTTGTCAGGATGTCCTAGCCACTTTCCCAAACACTGACACACCCGCTGCAAAGAGTGAGCTCGCTGGGGGCCTCGCGCTCCCCTCCCTTTCGGGCCCCCAGTTACCGTTGCGCTGAGGCCCTTGCCGCAGATGGTGGTCCGGTAGTCCCCGAAGATTTGCCGGACGGCGCCGGTGGTGTAGAAGCCTTCGGCCAGCAGCAGGGCTCCGTAGAGGAAGAAGAAGGAGGCTGTGCCGTAGATGACGTACTGAAAAGCGTGGATGCTACGGGGAGAGGAGCGGGTGGGGATGCTCAGGCGGTGCCGTGGCACGCAGCCCCGTGCGCAGCCCCGCTTACCCTCCCCGAGCCCTACACAGCCCCAGGGGGACCGGAGTGGGGTGTCACATCCTGCGGGGACAAAGCTGCCGTCCCCAAGCGGAGCTGATGAGAGAGGGGCAGCACCTTGCCAAGCAGGGCCTCCCCGTGCCCCCATACCTACCCGGTGCGGCTGTCCCGTGCGCCCCACGGCACCTGGCGTGGGTCAAGATAAGAACAGGGTGAAAAGGAAAGGAGCAGCCGCCACGGGGCCACGGCGGCAGAGCGAGGGCTGAGCGCAGCCTGCGTGGTGTCAACCCCAGTGGGTGACAGCAGGGCCGGGTGACAGCGCATGGAGACGCCCAGGAGCCCCGCGCTGTTACTTACACATCGATGAGATACTCGTAGTCCTGGTAGTTTTTGGAGAAGTAGGTCTCAATGAGCTGCTCGGTGCCGGTGAGGGCTTCGTGCCCGCAGCCGCAGAACAGCGCGACCCCAAAGAAGCAGAGCCCGGTGGCCACCAGCGAGGCGAAGGGAGCCCCGATGAGGCAGCGGGCACAGCACTCCAGCAGACCTGAGGGGCGCAAAGAGGGGATTTTAGGACGACCCAGGGAAAAAATGCCGAACCCATTTAACGCGGTGCTAAAAGAGCAGCGGCGTGGGGTGGCGGGGAGCTGGCAGCCGAGCGAGACGGAGATGCGGGGCGATGCAGCGTGATGCCAGCGGGAGCAAACCAACAAGCTGCTAATGGGCTCCCCGCTGCCGCAGTGCTGGGGGTTTCTATTCGGGCTGCTGCAGCGATGTGCTTATGGAACCTGGGCTGGGGTTGGGGTGCAGAGAGCGGGCACAGCTCGGGGGCAGCTCTGCCCCCTCCCCTGCAGTTGTGCACTGAGTTCCTAAAGCGCTCAGAGTGCTGGAAGCGGTCCCAAACCCACGCTCCCCCCACAGACCCCACAGCGCCTATCTCCTCCCTGCAAGGACAAGGCAGCCTTGGGGTCCCGGACAGCAACGTCCCCCCCTCCCTGCGCAGAGCAAGGGCACGCGGTGGCACCGAGGACAATGGGGGATTGTCCTAAGAGCAAACAGGGAACAAAGGCAGCGCTGTGGGGGAGCGCGGGGACCCCCCCGCCTGTTTGCCTTGGACACAGTGGGGCCGGGGAGGGGTCCCTATGCCTCCCCCTCCCAGCAGTGCGCCCCGATCCCTGCAGGTCCCATGGGGATGGATGGCCGCACACGTTGCAGCACGATGCTGGCACCAACCAGGCTTGAGGTTTTCAGTATTATTTCTTTTCTCCCAGCTGGGAAGACAGGGGCAGGTGCCCATGGCTGGTGGATGGCCCCCATCCCAGGGGTAGGGGGGGACCAGGATGCGGCACGGCCTGGCCAGCCCTCCGGCTTCGGGAAGTGATGGGAAAGCGCAGGAGGGGAAGCGGGGAGAGAAAAAAGGGCCCTTGTGCAGCACAATCCCGGGCCTTGTTGCTCGGTTCAGCTGCTGCGGGGCCGCACAGAGTGCTGTGGGCAGGAGGAGGGTGGCAGCCATGAGCCCCCCATCAGAGCACCCCGGCAGGACGCCATCATTGTACTGATGGGGAAACTGAGGCACGGGGCTGCAGGCACACAAGTGGCACGAGTGGTGACAGGTCTCAGCGCCCTGCTCTCCCCGCAGCCCTGGGTTGAGCTCGCTCCCCTCCTGGAGGGATGGGGTCTGTCCCAGGAGGAGGAATGGGGACAGAAAACCGCGTGGGAAAGGAAAATGCCATCCCAGCTTCCTCCCCTGCCGCCCATGGGGACTTCACCTGCAAGGCCTGCCGGTGCCAGGGGAAAGTTTGGGGGTCTCTGGTGCAGGATTGTGTCCCCAGAGCCGTGAGAGCTGTCCCATGTCCCCATACTCACCCATCGCACCCGACTCGCTCAGCTCCCCGTGCGCTCGGCTCTGTCTGCAGCCCTCGCTTCCCCTGGCAGTCCCTCGCCCTGTATTGTCCCCTCTGGGTGCCTGTCCCGCTCGCCAGCAAAGAAAAGGGCTCTCTGAGTGACAGCCACCCCCCTTAAAGGGACAAGCCCCCGTCCCTCCCCGCCCTGGCCCCCCCCAGCTGCACCCCTTGGCTGCCAGCCGCTCTGAGTGTGGGCAAAGCGGAGAAAGTCAGGGCTTGGGGGGGGGAGGGGAGGGGGAGAACGCTTCTGTAAAAGGGAAAAAGGGGCTGGGGGGTCACGGGGCATCTGCTCTGCAGTGGGGCTGGGGACCCCCAGGCCTGGCTGGGCTGTGTTTGCCTTTGTAGGTGTGCATCGTGGCAGTGCGGGGTGGATGGGACACAGTGATGTCCCTCTGTCACCTCCTCATCCCCAAAGCATCAGACACCTGCGTTCAGCCTCGGGTGCTCCAGAGTGGGTGTTCTGCTGGCAAATCCGCTCTCCCTGTTTGCATGGCAATTCTGCTCTCACTGTCCCCATCCTCTCGGGCCCTACGTAGGACAGCAGACAGGGCTCCAACGGGCACGGTCCCCAGGTGGGGTCCTTCATGGGGTCCTCAAGGGATGGGGACACACCCAGGGATGGGGACGCAGATGGGGTCAGCTCTGGGTGCCCATCTCCCATGGGTAACCCCCGTCCCCCTACCAGCACAGGGCTGGGGACGCCTGCAGAGGGCAACAGGGCCCTTCCCAGCGGGCGGACAAAGCCCCGCTGTGTCCCTCAATGCCCCGCTTTGTGCCAGGCTGCGCGGTGGCAGGACCTGGCTGTGCCCGGGGCTGGGGACACTGCGGGGCTGGGGGTCCTTGGGGCACCGCGCTGTGCCCCCCGGCGCTCTGCAGACACCGCATCTGTGGGGCTGCTTGTGCTCACCTGGAAAGGACTGCGTTGCCTGGATGGAGCCAGGCACCAGAGGGGAAAAAAAAATGATGTTAGGGGAAAAAACGATGAGCCCTTCTTTCTCTTGCTGCAGAAATTCAAGATCTTGCATATTTTTTTTTGTTTTTTCAACCCCCCCGGGGGGGAAGCATCAGCTTTACGCCGTCCGGGATAATGGGAGCAACGAAGCGGGGCTGCGATTTCTGCACCAAGAGCCTTCAGAATCTGAGTAATTGGTGACTGCTCGTTAGCATCTCCCTCCCGTGTGCCCCCACCCCGGGGCAGCCCGTGCAGCAGGGTTGCTCCGGAGCTGCACGCACAGCAAAAACAAACCCCAAACAACCCATAGAGGACAGCCTGATTCCATCCCCTCCTTTAGCATTTTGGCCGAGCCCCGTGGGACCCCCTCGTGCTGCAGGCACGGAGCATCCCCTCGGTGCTGCTGGCTCCTTCCCCACCTGCACACCTCCACGATCAGCCCTGGGCACGGCGCTGGTGTCCCCAGGAGGAGCGGTGACAGCCGCGTGCGGCGCCTCTATCCATTATACATCGCGCGGCGCGAGGAACACCGCTGCGTGTTGTCACACCAGAGAACCTCGCTGCTATTTTTAAACAG
>NC_034416.1:2029910-2034699 GCF_002078875.1 Numida meleagris
GCTCTCCCAGGATGTCCCACCCTGGAGCTGTGGCTGCAGGCAGGGCAGTGCACGCTGCCGTCCCCTCCTTGTGCCAAGGGTGACGCCGGAGCCTGGGGTGGGCTGCGTGGTGCCGGGTGTACCCCAGGTGGCTGCGAGGCTGCAAAACGCGCTAATAAAAGTAAAATTAGGAAAAAAAAGAAAAAAGGCAATGCTGGCAGAGCCCATGGGGGGATGGGGAGGCGAGCTGAAGGGCAGGCAGACAGGCCGGTGCTCCCCAGCCCCATGACAGCTCGCTGGAGCCGTGATGCTTCTCCCCAGCAGCTTTGCCTTTCACGTCTCCTGATTTTCTCCTTCACTGAGGAGGGCAGCGGCCGCCTCGCTCCCCGCGCTGCTGGTTCCTCTGGTCTGCCCTCCGCAGAGGGGTGGTCTCTTGGAGCTGTGCTCCTTTTACCTTGCAGAAAACCCAGGGATGCAAAGACAAGCGAGGCTGGCGGTGCCTGCGCAGAGCGAAGCCGCGTGGCTCCATGGGCCCCCGGGCTGCCCCGGCCCCACATCTCTCCTCCAGGTCCCAAGTTGGGTGTGCGTTCCCCACTCACCCTCCTTAGCAATCCCCCTGGTTTTGGGGCTGAGAGCAGCAGCCCCACCCCCTCCCTCGCCCCCCCAGCCCTCCACGTGGCTACAGCTGCCTGATGCCACACGGTCTCCTCGCCGGGGTGGCTCTGGGACAGGGACGCGTTTGCTGCTCCAGTTATTAATGTGCCGAGGTGACGCCGTGGTGCAGCCCCTCTGTGCCAGCAGCTGTGCAGGGACCACGGCCAGGGCCAGCGCGGGGATGGGACACGGGGACATGGAAGAGATGGCATTGCTAGGATGTGCGGTGGGAACCCCGGGACAGCCACGCTGACCCCATAGCAGAGCAGAGGGCAGGGAAGCACATAGGGCAGGGAAGCCCCACCGCCTGCAGCCACCACCCCGTCCCCCCAGCCCACGCTGGCTCTGTGGGACCACGATGCCAGCGTGGCAGCCCCATGGCCATGATCCCCCGGGACGCAGCCGCTGCTGTCTGCATCTGCACGGCAGCAGGAGGATTTGCCGTCTAATTAAACAAATCCTTCATCTCCCAGGCAGCGGCCGTGCCAGGCTAAGGGGGAGGGAGGCTGATTTCTCATTCCTTCACTCACCGCCTGATGCCACAGATGTGTAACGCTTCGTTTTCCAAGCTCGGCCCTCCGGGGGGGGGGGGGGGGGATCTCGAGCAAATCACAAAACTCCTTCACAATTAGGGCGAGCCGGGCAGCCTGCGGTTAACACCGCTCCCGCTGAGCTCCTTCTGCTCCGTCCTCGGAGGCTGCTGGGGCTGAGGGCACGGAGACGCGGAGGCGAGAAAAGCCAGCGGAGCTCCAGCAGCATCCAGCAGCATGGGATGCGCGTCGGCATGGCAACCGTGGATGGGATGCAGGGGGACGGAAACCCCAAAGCGGGGAGGGAACCACGGGGACCCCGTCCCCATCTCCTGTGCTGCCTTTGTGGGTACAACACCCTCATCCCGCTGCTAGATGAGGCGTCGGTGTTGCACAGCGGCTCTTTCACAGGCTCAGAAGCTGCAGGGGATGAGGGAAGGGGCAGGCGTGGGCTGGAGCCTCGTGGTGTCAAAATCCAGCAGATCTTCCCCAGCGCATCTGGGTGATGGGAGCAGCGGGGCCTCAGCAGACAGCACCACTGCTGGGAGCAGA
Source organism: Numida meleagris (assembly GCF_002078875.1). Lineage (NCBI taxonomy): Eukaryota > Metazoa > Chordata > Aves > Galliformes > Numididae > Numida > Numida meleagris. The sequence goes on from NC_034416.1 coordinate 2,031,626, forward strand.
GACGGGAGCGTTCCCGCTGAGAGCAGCCTGACCCGCTCCGAGCATCCTCCCCTCCGCATCCTACCCAGAGAGAGAAGGGACCCAGCCCTGGTGCTGGGCAGTTTTGGGGACAAGGCAGCAAAAGGCTGACCCATGGGCAAGGAGAAGAGACAGGAATACGGGGTCACCCCACCGGGTCATCCCGCCGAGCCTGCGCCAGGCTTTGCTCCTGGCCCCAAGAGTGTTGCTGGACACTTATCTAAATTAAATCTCCCCTTTCAGCGTGCCTGCTTTGCCAAGGTTATAGGGTCATCCCTCTGCCTGCAGCTCCCTCCCTTGCACATTGGCACTGGGGACCGAGCCCCTACGGCTCACCCTGGAAACCCCCATTGCGGATGCAGACCCCAGGACCCCACAATCCCCATTGTGCAGCGTGGTGGGGGGCGAAGGAGGGCGGTGGAGGTGGATGGGGCCATCCCGCTGCACCCTGCCACCTGGGGGCTGAGAGATGGGAGCCAGGGGGAGACCCCGGCCGTGTTCCCCCATTGTCTCACCATTGGGTGATGGGACGCGCAGCCCCGTGCCCTTGGTGGGTCCCTCTGCAGCGCCGCATGCAGCGCACGCCCCGCGCCGTACCGGCACTAGGGGTATTTTTAGCTTGGAAAAACGCCACGGAACTGGAGAGTGACATTCGCCGGAGTTCGGGCCGCTGTCCCGCTTCACCTTGCAGTCTCCTCCGGGGCCGCCCTGCTCCGTGCCGTGCCCAAATGGCAGCGCTGTGCCCTCCATCCTGAGCCCCCCCGTGTACCCCGCACCTGGGGGGATGTGGCGTACGTGACGTTCCCCAGAAAGACGAAAGGATTTGGCCCCAGGCGTGCGTCCCACTGGAAACGTCCCCGCTGGCTGTTTCAAAGTGAGGGCTGGTTCAAGTGTGTTCAGCTCGGAAAACAAAATTCCCGAAGGCAGAGCTCGTGTTGAGCTGCCATTTTCCCCTAGGAAACGAGCGAAAACGGCCAAATTCGGGCGGTTCTGAGCAGCTTTGCGGCCTCACTCTCGGCAGCCCTGGAGGAGAAGCTCTGAGGGACGCGGCCACAGCCCCATGGGGACACACGGGGACACACGGGGATGGGGCCATGCTCGGGAGCGTATTTTCTGCGACATTAATCTCACGCCCCATTAGCCGCCTCCAAATGTTTGCACAGGGAGAGCAGTGCCCGTGTCCAGCACCGGGGGCATCTGTCCCTCTGCAAGATATTGCCACCCCTACAGCGGCAGGGACAAGCCCAGTGCTGGCCGTGGGGCTTGGGCTGCACATCCACGCGCTCCTGCAGCACCGAACCCGCAGTGATGCTGCACCGGGGGCTCAGGGAGCTGCCCGCTGCCCTCCTCCCCCCTCCCCGTGGACCAAATTGATCCTCCAGCAATTGTTCATCCCCAGTCGGATCCAAAGAGCCCGTCAGCCTTTCTGCTGGGAAAGAAAAAAAGGGATCAAAAGACGTTTTAGAGGCGTTTAATGCCGCAGCCCCTTGGAGTTGTGCTGGCTGGGAAGGCACGACGGTGTGGGTCAGGCAGGATTAGATCCGCAGACGTGGCACTGTGGGGGCCGAGCAGCAGAGAGGGCTCAGGATCGGGGGGGATGGGTTGGCACAGCCCACCTGGGGGCTCCGGACCCGGGCAGGAGTTCCCCAAGGGAAAGGTTTGATGTGGGCTCGGGGGTAAGGGAAGGGAAAGGAAAAGAAATGGCGTTAGCCGAGCAGCCCCAACCTCTGCTGCTGTCGGCAGGGCCTGGCACCGTCTCCATGATGGGAATGGTGCAGGGAAGTGGCACAGGGGAATGCTGAGGATGGATGCGTGTCCCAGGGGGTGGCTGCGCCCGGCAGCTCTGCTGCTTGCAGGAAAAGCTCCTTTGGTGCCCTGCTTTCCCACGGGGCGATCTCAGGGCTGTCCCCCTCCTCCCGCCGGTGTCAGCTCGGCTCAGCTCGGCCGGCCGCTGGGACGGAGCTGCTGCTCAGCGCTCGCCGTGCGCCCCGGGCTCCAAGATCCCCATCTCAACCTCACGGCCCCGTCAGTGTTAATGGCAACGGTAATTGGAGGAGACTTCTGCCAGCTCCGTGCCAGCAGAGCCGCTCCTCCCGCACACCGCCCCGCAGCACCGTGCCCCCCCCCCGGCCCACGGTCGTGCTGGAGAACCCTCCCGGGCACCGCTCTGCTGGCTGTCACGTTTCCTTGCTCCTGCAAAGCCAGCAGGGCGCTGCCCGAAGCTGCACCGGTGTTCTGGGCAGGAGAAGGCAGCACGGGGTCCAGCAGAGCGCTGCCCAAACGCACGGCCCCTCTGCGGGGCGAGGGGGGCACGCAGCCCTCCTCTGCCCATACAGCGCTGCGTGGGGTCCTGGAATGATGGCTGCTCCCAGCCACGGTCAAAACGTGATTAATGCAAATAAACGCCACGAGCCAGGAGCAGTAAGGTGAACGGAAACCTGAGCGATGTCTCCGCCGGGAATCACTGATTCTGCATTTTTCTCTTTATTAACGCCGTCTCCTTCCTCGCTCATTAATCACAGAAGGCCCAGAGGCCCCGCGCTGCGGCTCAGCCACCCCGGGGGTTGCTGTGCCAGCAGCCGCCCCTGCCGCCTCAGTTCCCCCATCCTGGGGGCCCCTGCAGCCCCCCAGCCCCACACCCCTGGCTGCCCCCATTGCTTTCTCCCCTGATGGGGGCCAGGAGCCTGTGCTAAGGAGCTCACCTGCCCCTAATGAGGGCAATTTCAGGAGTTTCCATGCGATGAGCACCTGAGAAAAGCAAGCGCTGGGCTCGCAGATCAGCGGTGCTGCTCCTCGCTGGGCTCCCTGCACCTGCGGAGCTGCCGCAGACCCCACAGCCAAGCAGAGGAAGGAACCCGCTCCCTGGGCTCCTGCGGGCGGTCCCTCCAGCGCTCCCCCAGCCCCCGCGCATCCCCTGCCGGCATTCCACTCCCCGAGCATCCCATAAACCTTTTGATCTCAACGCAGCCATCAGCCCCGGCCGTGAAACTGAACCCATCCCTCGACCCGGCTGCGTTCTCCCCTCCTCGCGCACCTCCCTTCCCCTGTGCGTCCCC
>NC_034416.1:2035233-2079871 GCF_002078875.1 Numida meleagris
CCGGGAGCCGGGTTTCCCCAGCGGGACCTGGATTCCCCCAACGGGACCAAGACGCCTCCTACCAGTTCTGCGACCGAGCCCCCCCACCCCCGCGATCCGGACCCTTCTCATGGAGCCCTCCCCACATCCATCCTTACCCCCATCCCCGGCAGCGGGACCTTCCCCCGGACCCTGCACCCCAAGGACTTTGCCTGCACATTGCTGCCCGTCCCCTGCAGCCCCCCACCCACTGCTGCACATCCCCATGGCCCCCACCCGGGGCACAGCCCTCACCGAGGTGGGCTAAGGGACCACCAGGCTGTGGCCCACGCAGCTCTTTCTCTATCACAGCAACGTCCCTGAGGTGCTCAGACCTTCTCCCAGCTCAGAGCTTTGTTTTTGGAAGGGGGGAGGGGGGCTCAGGGCAGTCCCAGGTGCCACGGAGCATTTTGGGTGGAGGATCTGAAGCCCCTGAGTCCCTTCATCCCTCTCTATCATCCCCAGGTGCCATTGGGGGACACAGGGGACAGGTGGGGGGGGGGCTGCAGTGCCCCTGGGGGTCCCTGTCCTGGCGTATCTGGGGCAGCATGGGGGGATGCAGCATTTGTGGTGGTGGCGGGGGGGAAATTGCATCCGAATGTCATCGTTTCACCAGCGGAAATCGCTTCCATCGGGATGGCATTCTCAGGCAGATGGGAGCGTTTTCCAGCTCCACCATCCCCTGAATGCATGGGGTGCTGCGCTGAGCACCAGGGGCCCCGGGGGAGGCTGTGCCCCACAGGCTGTGCCCAGGGACGTGCAGCCCAGCTTGCAGCAGAGCGCAGCGAGCCTTTGCCCCCAGCCCTGGTGCTCGGAGGAGCTGAGCCTCTTCCAGGGATGGCTCCCGCTCCCCTGAGCAGAGGTAGGAGCACAGTGTGGGTTCAGCCCCAGAAGAGTCCCAGCCCCCGGCATCCTCCCTTGCTTGTGGCTGTGGGTTCTGCACCCCAAGCAGGAGCGGGACGCACCAGCAGCACGCTCAAAGCTCCCTTTGTGTCCAGAGATCTCCAGCTCGTTCCTCTCCATCACAGCCACATGCCCGGCAATGTGGTGAGCGAATGTCTCTCGCATTGTTCCTTGAAATGATCGTTATAGACTGACAGAAGGAGAGGAACTGGCAGGCGGAGATGCGTTCACGAAAAAATCCCCTGCAAGGTCAGTTTAAATAAGTCTCCATCATCGTTGGGAGCGCTGCGTGGGAGAGCTCGTGTCAGCTCCTTGCCGTGGCCAGGCTGCTCCTCTCCAGCCATGTCACCCCGCAGTGCCACCGTCACCTCTGTGCTCCTGGTCATCTCCTCGCTGCCCTGGGGCAGCCACTGCTCTGGAGGTGTCGTATCCGCACAGCCCCCATGGGTGCATGCCAGGCAGGGGCTGGTGATTTACCCAAAGGGACAGCGCAGTGGCTCTTCCCAGTGCCCACGGCTCGGGGCCATCACCACTGTGTCCTGCCCCCACCATAGGACTCTTGGCCCCAAGCCCTTCCCAGGGGCACCTGAGCCATGGGTATGAGACATGCTGGGGCTGCAGGGCTGTGCCTTGAGCTTCATGGTGCTGGCAGCCGGCTGAGCCCCCCCTCTGCCCGCAGGCTGGTCTCAGGGAGGGAGGAGATCAAATCCCACTCCCGCAGTGCGCCCCAGCCCATGTCACCCTCTGATTTCCTGGACAAGCTCATGGGACGAACGTCAGGGTACGATGCCCGGATCCGACCCAACTTCAAAGGTAAGGGGAGGAGGCGAAGCTCCTGGGGCTGACAGCACCCCACGCTTACGGCTGTCCAAACCCAGGGGATGGGCATGGGGGCAGGACCCTGACCCACAGCGCTCTGTCCCCAGCACCTCCCCAGTCGTACCGCACTGTCTCTGCCTGCTTCCCCACGGCAGGGTGGGGGGATTCCCTTGCACGCACCATGGGGTGGCCCTGGTGGGCACAGGGCTGCTCAGCACACGCAGGGTGCAGGGTCCGTGCCCACACCAGCGTGGTGCTGGTCAGCAGTGAGAGCTGCACGCTGCCCGCTTGTTTTCCAGGTCCGCCCGTCAACGTGACATGCAACATCTTCATCAACAGCTTCGGCTCTGTCACCGAGACGACCATGGTGAGGGTTTGGCAGTAGGCTCCTCTCCCGGGGGATGCTGCCCAGGGTGCGAGTGTCCCGGTGCCAGAGCCATGCCTGTGCTCAGGGCTCCCACGGGTCCCTCTGGAGCCAGAGCATTGTGACAGGCCGCTGTCCCCAGCATCCTCAAATGCATGAGGATCTCTTCTGGGGAAGCTCTAAAGAGCCCCTGTTTGTGCTGCTGCAAAGCCTTCAGGCCACCAACCTCCTGCTCCTCCTCCTCCTCCTCCCCCAGCCCCATGGGGCTCCTGCTGACGCGGTGCCCTCTGCCCCAGGATTACCGTGTGAACGTCTTCCTGCGGCAGCAGTGGAACGACCCCCGGCTGGCTTACCGCGAGTACCCCGACGACTCGCTCGACCTCGACCCTTCCATGCTTGACTCCATCTGGAAGCCGGACTTGTTCTTTGCCAATGAGAAAGGGGCCAACTTCCACGAGGTCACCACCGACAACAAGCTGCTGCGCATCTTCAAGAACGGCAACGTGCTCTACAGCATCAGGTGCTGAGCCCTTCTCCTCTGGCACAGGGCTCGAGAGACGGAGGTGAAGCTTTCCTTTTGACCCCATTGGGCATCTTTCAGTGACTCTCTTTTCTCTACCTCCTGCAGGCTGACACTGATCCTGTCCTGCCCCATGGATCTCAAGAATTTCCCCATGGACATCCAGACGTGCACAATGCAGCTGGAGAGTTGTGAGTGCCTGGGGAGGTTTGAGCCTTGCTCCATCCCATCCCATCCCATCCCATCCCATCCCATCCCATCCCATCCCCAAAGCTAGCATCTCTGAGTTTCTGGGAGAGGTGAGCAGGAAAGGAGAGGTCATTTGGGGTGGGAATGAATGGGTACATGTCCCCCCTGACCCATGGCTCCCTCCATCACCTCTCCAGTCGGCTACACCATGAATGACCTCATCTTTGAGTGGCTGGAGGAACAGGAGGCCGTGCAGGTGGCAGAGGGCTTGACACTGCCACAGTTCATCCTCAGGGATGAGAAGGACCTGGGCTACTGCACCAAGTACTACAACACAGGTGAGACCCCCAGAAGCCCCTGACCGCCCCCCAGCGTGGCATGGGCCCCCTCACCCATGCAGGGCTGGATTTCCTTGCAGGCAAGTTCACCTGCATTGAGGTGAAGTTCCACTTGGAGCGGCAGATGGGCTATTACCTGATCCAGATGTACATCCCCAGCCTGCTCATCGTCATCCTCTCCTGGGTCTCCTTCTGGATCAACATGGACGCGGCGCCGGCGCGGGTGGGCTTGGGCATCACCACCGTGCTCACCATGACCACTCAGAGCGCCGGCTCCCGTGCCTCTCTGCCCAAGGTCAGCACCATGGGCACAATGCCTCCCCTGGGGAGGGGATTGGAAAAGACCTCTAGGATCCCCAACTCACTCCCACCATGCCCACTGACCATGTCCCTCAGCGCTGCATCTCCACGGTTTTGGCCAGGGACCGCAACCCCACCACCTCCCTGGGCAGCCTGTGCCAAAGATCACCACTCTTTCAGAGTATAAATTTTTCCTAATATCCAATATTTCCCAATATCCGTGGGCCAAGAACAGAGAGAGCAGAACTACAGGGTCTTATCCTGGTTTTTCCAGCGGAATCACCACTCAGAGCCATCTGACACAAGGGATTCTCCTCAGGAGAACTTGGCTTCTTGGGGCTTTGAGGCGTGCAGCTCCGGGGGAAAGCCTCTGAGAGCTGTGGCTGTGGGGAGGGACGCAGCCCCACGGCTCTGACCCCTCTCCCCTCGCAGGTCTCCTACGTGAAGGCCATCGACATCTGGATGGCCGTCTGCCTGCTCTTCGTCTTCGCCGCTTTGCTGGAATACGCCGCCGTCAACTTCGTCTCGCGGCAGCACAAGGAGTTCATGCGCCTGCGGCGACGGCAGCGGCGGCAGAGGATGGTGAGTCCCCACGGCCACCGCTGTCACCACGCGTCCCATCCTCAGCTGCCCTGGGGACCCCCGGCGCTGCCATCCCCGGGGCTGCAGGGCTGTCCCCTATGGCACCTTGGGGAACCGTGGGCATTGCGGTCCTTCTGCCTGCCGGGCAGCACGGGGAGCACAGAGCATCTCCCTGCCCTGCAGGGACGCCCAGAGCTGAGCCGTGCTGTCATAGAATCACAGAACCATAGAGTATCCCGAGTTGGAAGGGACCCATAAGGATCATCGAGTCCCACTCCTGTCCCCTGGGGCAGGCTGATGTTTCCCTTCCCAACATGGGGGGACAGCCCCAGCACTGGCTGCAGGGAGTGGATGCGGTGCATGGCCCCAAATGCGTGCTATCCTCCTCCTCGCCCGGGAGCTGCTCCGCTCTAAAAAGGCAGGGAAAAGAAACGAGGGTTTCTTTTCCGTTCCCATGTGATGCTCAGGGAAAGCAGCTGGTGCCCCTGCCCCGCCATATGGTGACACCGTTAGATGCAGATCTCCATGTAAAAACCCCGTGGATGTGCTCCCCAGGCTCGCAGTGCCCCCTGGCATCGAGGCTGTGCTGCCGGAGGGGCTGCTCTCCCCCCATGGCTGCTCTCCCCCCATGGCTGCTCTCCGCCCTCAGCAGGGCCAGAGCCGTCGGTCACGCGCTGTCCTGTTTCTGTTTGGTGCCAAAAGGGCCTGAGCAGCGGCACGGCCAGCCTGGAGTCCCTGGGGCAGCTGAGCAGCCAGCACAGCGGCGAGCACACCTACGCGACGCTCTCGCAGCTCTCCAGCTCCAGGGTAAAGCACACCCCTCCGGCAGCGCACCCCTGCACCCCTCTCTTCCCCAAAAAGAGCCTCCCAGGAGCCCTTCCCACCAGTGAGGGTGCAAGAAGGAGCGGGGCAGGGATGTGCACAGGGCACGTGGCCGTGGGGAGCTACCAGAGGGGATGTGGCATATTTCACCGGCTCCTTGGAGACACCCTGCTCCGTGCCTCAGTTTCTTCTGCTGTAAAATGGGGCCAAACGCAGCCCCCTTTGCAGTGGAGTGAACCATGCCAGGATGATGTGCTCCTCAGCTCCCTGCCAGGACTTGGAGCAGGACGAGGGCTCTGCCTGCCCCTATCACCCAGCACAGTGATCTCCTCTCCCTGCAGTGGCTCAGTGCACGTGGGCACTTGGCAGCTGGAGACGTGGGGAGGAGACAGGGCAGGGAGTGGTGGCACAGGGCAGGGAGTGGTGGCACAGGGCAGGCTGCCCAGTTTGTGGGGAGATGCTGGGGGACAAGGACGTCCAGGCTGTGCGTTTCTGGGGCTGCTGCAGCCCTCTCTGAGCTCCCATCCTGGAGCATCCTCAGCGAGCACTCAGCCCGCAGCAGGGGAGTGCAGCTCAGCGGCACATGAGAGCACACTTCAGCAGTTTCAGCCTCTGCTGCTCTCCCCGGTGGGAAATCTTGCTTAGCCGGCAGAGTGCTGAGTTAAATAAAGATCCCCGGCCCCCGGCTCTCCGCATGAGAGCCCCTGGCTGCAGGGTGCTCCTGTACACAGGGCAGGTTGCAGCCCTTTGCCTGTGGCCTCAGTAGGCAGTGCAGCTTGGAGAGGGCACGGGGACCTGAAACACGCACTGCCTGTGGGCATGGAACAAGGAGGAGGATGTCCTGAGCCGTGGACACACACAGAGTGTAAATGAGCTGGGCCAATGTGGCTCCCTAATGAAATGGCTTACTAATGAAGCACAGCCATTGGTGGGGAGGAGCACGGGCACTGCTGGCCTGCAGGGGGGGCAGCAAGGAGGGTGAGGACAGAGCCTCCGTTGCTTGCCCCATCCTCTGTCACCCGGCGAGCAGCCCTGGCTCTCGGGGGGATTGGAGGTCCATGATGACAGCGAGGCTCCTATGTCCCTGCATGGCTCTGCCCCAGCAAGCTGCCCGCTCGCCAGCACACCTCCACCCTGCAGCAAGCAGCTGCTGCAACAGTGCCTGCACCCCCAGCACCCCAATGCTCACAGCGCCCTTCTGTGCCCTGTACCCCATGTGCACCCTGCACCCCTGTGTGCAATGCACTCCTATGTACCATGCATCCCTGTGTGCCGTGCACCCCAGTGCTCCCTGTGTCCCATGCACCCCCATTTGTGCCACACGCCCTTGTGTGCCATGCACCCCTGTCCAATCTGCATCCTCTTGTGCATGCTGCACCCCCACGGACCCACCTGCCCCCAGTCCACCCCATGCACCCAAGTGGATGCTGAGGGTTCTGGGGCTGCCCATAAGTGCATTGGGGCAGTTTAGAGCACGAGGTGTTGAAGGGCAGGCTCTCACTGGACACCCTCGTACCCCAGACCCTGTGCTTCTCCAGGCTTCTGCCTGCATGCCTCAGACATGCACAAAAAGCACCAAACCTCACACCTGGCACCCACCCGAGCAGACAGCCAGGGCTGGCACGTACACAGAGCACGCAGCACAGCACGCAGCCCCGTGCCCTGCGGGGTGCCCGGCTGATGGCACTTTCCCTCTCCAGGAGGAAGAGCTCATCCGTGAGAGCCGCTTTTACTTCCGAGGCTACGGGCTGGGCCACTGCCTGCAGGAGAAGGAGGGGGCTGGGGAGGGTCCCGGAATCTACAGCCCCCCCCCACCCAGTGCACTGCTGCAGGAAGGGGAGACCCTGCGCAAGCGTTACGTCGACCGTGCCAAGCGCATCGACACCATCTCCCGAGCCGTCTTCCCCTTCACCTTCCTGGTCTTCAATATCTTCTATTGGGTTGTCTACAAAGTGCTGCGCTCAGAGGACATCCACCCGGTGCCCTGAGGCCCCCAGAAGGCCCAAGGACCTCTTGGCTGGATGCTGCCGTGTGCCCGGAGGCTGTGAGCACCCGGTGCCAGACTGCTGTGTCACTGAGCCATGGACAGCAGTGAGCCAAGCAAGGGGCTGTGGTCCCCTCTCCCTGCACAGCCCAGAGCTCCGTGGTGGGAGATGGTGGGCAGCCCCTGCCTTGCTGACCCCATCCCTTGGCTTCCCCCTCAGCCCCAGGAACAGTGTCCCTGGGTGGGCTCACTCCATCTGCTCCTCCACCAGAGAGGAGAGCATCCAAGCCCTCAATTTAAAAACTCAGCAAGGCTTCCAGCCCTCCTGACCTGGATATCCTCCATGCTTAGCAGGAAATAAAAGCAGTAGGTGACGCTGACGTAGGTCCTACAGAGAGAAACGTGTTGATGCTCTCCTTTCCCCCACTCACAGCAATTCCAGGTGGGGCACGCATCTTTGGTGGGGTGTTTCGCTGCAGCCTCACAGGTTCTGTGGGCAGGATGGAGATGGGATTTGTCCCTTTCCTCAGCAGACCTGGGACCACCATGGCACAGCGAGGTGCCAGGTACCATGGCAGGGGGACACAGGCAAGGGGCAGCACAGCCCGGGCAGACATCCCACTCACAGCCCCCAGCCTCTCTCCCTGCTCCTTGTGCAGGCGTTGCCCTCTCCCTCTCCCCAGTAACCAGGAGTCCCCAGCACCCACTTTCCCAGCCCCCGCCGAGCCACATGCACTCATTTCACAGATGAGGTAAGCAAATGAAAAGCATCCCCAGGAGACGCCAGGGGTCCACCAGGGCGGGTGGAGATGGCTCCATCCCATTGCCACTGCCACTGCGCCATCCCAGAAACAGCCTCCATAGACTTGTTGTTTTGGGGAAGCCCATTTGGAGGCACAGGTCTCCACTACCCACCACTGACCCAAACTGAGAGGTGCCGGCACCCACAGGCACAGAGTGGCCAACCAAACCTCCAGCAACAGTGGGTTTTTAAACAGCATTGATCTTCCTACACAAATAAAGTCTGTCTGGGATTTTCTGCAGTGTGTTGGAGGTTTCTCTCTGCCCAGAACCCCATGCCTTGGAGCAGCTCCCAGCTGCAGGAAGGATGTGGGTGCACCAGCCTTATGGTAATGGGAGCCCTGCAATTATGCCCAGACCTTGTTATCTCCATTTATCTGATGGGGTTTTGCCTGGGGGACAGGACCCAAGGAAGGGCAGATGTGGGGCTATGGGGGTCTCCAGCCTCATGGTGGAGCTTGGACACCCACACATGCTGAGTGTCCCATCCTGCCCTTCGCGGCTGGCTTGCTGGGCAGGCGCCAGCCTCAGAGCGCTGCCAGCTGTCCTGGGGGCTTACGCCAGCCCCGCGGTGCCACCCTGGGCCAGCGCTCCCGTCCCCAGCTGGCGTGGGGGCAGGCAGAGCTCGCAGCTGACGGCCAAGCTCGCAAGCAAACATCAATCTCCCTCTGTGCTCCCGGCCAAGTTTCACAGATTGGCTCTGTTGGGTGCCCCGTACCTCACAGCCCCATCGCCCTGGAGGCCCCCAGCAAGGTTTTTTGCAATAGAGAGGGGAGAAAGCAAAGTGCAGACCAGTAGCTCGGTGCTTGGTTTGCTCTTTTGATGGGAGAAACCAAACCCTGTGGCACTCTTGCCTTCCTGCCATCACTGCTCTCCTTTAACCAGCAGCAGGTCTGGGCACCTGGGGGCTGTTTGGAGAGAACAGCTGGGGTCAGCCCTAAAGCACCCTGACTCTAGGAATTGGCATGTCCCAGAAAGAAAAGAAAAAGAAAGAAAGAATAAAGTAAATTGAAAACAAACAAACAAAAAAAAAGCCATATCATAAGATAACCTGCAGTAATGGCATGCTCTGGCTGCAACCAAATAGAGGGGAGTCCTCACTCTGGCATCGTGGTGGAGGATGCTTAGAGGAGCGCTGCCGCCCCACAGCCCTACAGGCACAGATCTGGTGGTTCGTGCCCCCTGGGAACCCTCTGGGGGCCAGCAGCAGCAGCACTCAGCCCCGGCCAGAGCTCCCAGCAGCCCGGCTGGAGCTGGGAGCCCCTCCAGCCCATGGTCCCAGCAGGTTTCCATGCCTCAGGGCTAGCAGTGCTCACCCAGGCTGGGGGTGCAGCATGGGTAGCAGCCATCCCCTGGCAAAGTCCACAGACTTCAGATGGAGTCGATTTTCCTTCTCCTGGGTGATGCTGCACATTCAGGCCATGTCCCAGCCACTATGGGAAGCAGCAGTGGGCACAGGACCAGCAGCAGCAACGGAGTTAATTGCCGGTGTAAATGGAAGCTAATGGAGTTACGCTGGGGTAATGTGACTCCTGGAAAGTAAAATCAGAATAATCAGCACTGGCAGCTCCCTGAGCGCCTGCCAGCACGGCACTTACAGCCCAGCAGCTGCAGATACACGCAACTTGCTTCCTGCTGTTGCACACCCATGGGTGCTGGGGAGAAGAGGCCCCGCTCTGTGCTTTTATTGATCCTCACCCCTCAAAGATGGGGCTGGGGAACCACAGCACCTGCCTGGCTGAGCTGCAAGGATGGTCCCCAAACAGAAGGGATGAGCAAGGGAGGGCCGGGAGCTGGTGACAAGCAAGGATCTGTTCTGTAATGCCCCCCAGCCCTGGGAATATGGAAAGCAGCCCAGCTCCGGGCTGTGGTTTGGCACAAGAAAAACAAAGCCATGAAGTTCTGTGTTGCATTTTGTCCCACTCAGAGAAGCCGTGCCCTGCAGCCCCCCGAGGGGCAGGGGGAGGACCCCCGCGCCCAAACAAGGCACCATTATCTGGCTGCGGTCTCTGAAGGGCTTTTGTTCCCTGGGTGCACCAGAGCAGAGATCGGAGGACACCTAGCGAGGAGGCCGCCCCAGGGGCCGTGTGGCACCAGAGGTTCCAGAGATCATCACCTTGCACCCTGCCAGGCCAGCCCTGTTGGGGATCGGCTCTCAGGGCAGAGCCTGCCTCGCTCAGTGCAGGGATCTGGGTGGGTGCAAGCAGGGTGCGGACCTCACCCCAACACCACGTCCGTGCGAGGGCACAGCACGGCTCCGTCAGGCCCCATTCCGCTGCCACGCACCCGCAGCTCCGGGGGGGCCCTGCCCCGAGCCCCATACACGGAGCCCTGAGCCCTGCACACAGCGCTGTGAGCTGCTCCCGCGGCCGAGGGGCGCTCTGCGGGTGCTGGGTGGGCTGTCGGTATTGCGGGGGGAACGCAGTGCTTGGGGACGGCGCGGGTGGACGGGGCCTGCACGGGACGGGGCCTACGCCGCTGAGGGCACTGCCCAGCGCCCCCCAATGGCGGCGGAGGAGGAGCAGGCCGCGGCCCCAGGAGGGAACTTCCCGCGCATGGCCACGTGACCGCCCGCGCCACGTGACCGCCCCCCCGTCCCACGTGAGGCCGCAGTCGGAAGGTGTCATGGCGGCGGCGCTGCGCTGTGTCCTGGTGGTCGCTGTGGCGGTGGCGGTGACTGTGGCGTTGGATAACGGCGTGGCGCGGACGCCGCCCATGGGCTGGCTGCACTGGGAGCGCTTCCTCTGCGGCACCGACTGCGCTGCTGAGCCGAACCGCTGCGTCAGGTACCGGGAGGGTTGCGGTGGGATGGGATGGGATGGGATGGGATGGGATGGGATGGGATGGGATGGGTGCAGCCGGGATCCCGGTGTCGGGAGCGGGGCGTTGCGGTGCGGGGCTGCGGCCCCAGCTGCCGTGTCCCCCCCGCATTGCTCCCCGGCCCCAGCGAGCGGCTGTTCGCCGAGATGGCCGACGTGATGGCCGCGGAGGGCTGGAAGGAAGCGGGCTACGAGTTCGTCTGCATCGACGACTGCTGGATGGCGCCCACGCGGGACGAGCAGGGCCGGCTGCGGGCGGACCCTCGGCGCTTCCCCGGAGGCATCCGCGCACTGGCGGACTACGTGAGTGCGGGGCTGCCCGGGGGGGGGGGGGCTCTGCGGGAGCCGCGTGACTCAGTGCCTCTTCCGCCCGCTGAGCTCAGGTCCATTCCAAAGGGTTGAAGCTGGGGATCTACAGCGACGTGGGGAACGGGACGTGCGCCGGCTTCCCCGGCAGCTACGGGCACTACGAGCTGGATGCCCAGACCTTTGCCTCCTGGGGCGTGGACCTGCTGAAGTTCGACGGCTGCAACGCCGGCTCGCTGGGGCTGCTGGCAGAAGGTATGCGTGCAGCTGGGGCACGGCTGGGGCTGTTCTGCGGGTGTCAGCGATCCCGAGCCCTGGGGTGGGCTCCAGGGAGATGCTTTTCCCTGACTGAACACATTTGAGGGATTTGCTTACACGCAGTGTTCCCAAGCGCATGGCTGCTCTCTCTCCAAGGCAGCACGTATTGCTGGCCCAAGTGGTTTTTGGCTGTTCTGACTCCTGGAGCTTTCAGGCGTGGCTTGAGAAAGCAGCTTTCTCCCACCAGAGACTGCGTTGTGCTGAGTGCAGAAGTGCTTTCTGCGTTCTCTGGGGGCTCTCTGCAGGCTGCTGCATCAGCTCTTAGCACCACAAAGACTTTGCACTTCTGGAGTGCCTTCACTGCAGAGCATAAAGCGTTTTGCACTCTTGATGCTCAATCACTTTGGTGAGGCTGTGCCACAGTGGATCAGCTCTGAGCTAGAACAGCTTGCATCTCTGGTAGAAAGGGCAGTTATCAAGGCTTTTAGCAGAAAAAAACAGAAGGGAATTCTGGCCTGACAAACCTACTGGGGTTTTCACTTTGAAGTGTGCCCTTGTGAATGCTGGTTCTGAAGCTCGTACGCACAGGCTGGTGGGTCAGCAGCACAGAGCACAATAACACTGTGCTCAGGGCTCTTCACTGCAGACCCCTTCCAAGCACCCACACACCCCAGCGCCCCAGGTGCAGATTTGCAGGAAGAACGATGTGGCTCTGAAGTTAGTTTTCTGTTGGCTGGGCTCTCCCTGCTGGCGCTGTGTTTGGCAGCAGGAATCCTGCACGCTGCCCTGGCTGTCTGGCAGAGAGAACCTGCCCAAGTGACAGTCTGCTCCACGCCAGTTGGTCCAGGGTGTGCTGGCTGCTGGGGCCAGGGGCACAGCTCAGCACCGCCGGCGACAGCTGAGCTGGAAGCTGGCTGGGTCATATGGATCACCCAGGGGCAATCCAGTGGTACTGAAGTGGTTCCAGGAGAGACAGCAAACGCTTCATTCCCTCTCTGCTGATTGAAAGGGACTTAACAGGGCTGTCTGAGGACAAGGACAGGACAAAGCTAGTGCTTTTGTATTCCTGCCCAGTCCATATGGTGCAAATGCATCCTAAGGATGTGTTCCCGCAATGTTAACCACTGGTGCTGTACCCAGTACCAACTTGCATTTCGCAGGTATCTAGGTTGCTCAGAGAGGTGGTGGGTGCCCCATCCTTGGAGACATTCAAGGTCAGGCTGGGTGGGGCTCTGAACATCTGATGGAGCTGTGGGCGTCCCTGTTCAGTGCAGGGAGTTGGTCTCAATGACCTTTAAGGGTTCCTTCCAACTCAAAAGATTCTATTATTCTAGAGGGAAAATACACCACATGGCAAAACTGCAGCCTGTTCCCAGGGTTGCATCTATGTCCTCTATTCTAGCAGAAACCAGGGTAATGTACAGAGGTGAGTGGTCTCAGCAGTACCCCTGCTTGGAACATGTAGCAAAGCCACGAGGCAGGTCACCTCTCCTTGGAGGCAGGAGGCTGACTGCCACTACAAGCTCCTCTTTCCTTCCCATGTTATTTCAGCCATGAGAGCATGCTGAAACCTGAACCTGTGGCACTGGTTTAATTCCTTTCCTTGAGCAAGGAGATGGTGTAACCTTTCTTCTTTTAGGTTACAGGAACATGTCTCTGGCCCTGAACAAGACTGGCAGACCCATCGTGTACTCCTGTGAATGGCCTTTCTACCTGAGGCCCATGCAGCAGGTAGGGAGCATTTCTCGGGGCTCACAGTGCACAAAGTGGGAAAAACAGAAAAGCGTTAGGAGTGCATAGCAGCCTCCCAAGACATTTGCTGCTCTCTGATCTGACAGAGAACAAGACTGCAAGGTGGAGGAAAACCACTTTTCCTCTACAGCCTTGAGGTGTGCCTGAGGCAAGTCACAACTCTGCTGAAAACAATTTAGTAGGATTCTGCAGCATGCCAACACAAGCTACTGGAAGCACAGCCCAGCTGGAGCTTGCTCAAGACCAGCAGCATCCATCTGCTTTCTGTCTTCAAGGAGCTGAGCAACAAGACGCTGGTGCTGCAAACACAGCTAGCAGGCAGCTTGGTGTTATTTCTCCTGGATGCTCTGCTGCACGGAGTGCTGTAGCCTCAGCCTAACAGCCACCTCGAGGGATCAGGAATGAGTTTTAGGGCAGCCCATTCAACAGGAATGCTCTGTGTTGTTTACAGATGGGCTTTTGCTGGACAGGGTCTGTGAGTTACATGTTGCTCTCCACCCCTAGCTGGCTTCCCCCATGCTAGCAGGACAGGACGTGGTCATTCCCTCCCAGAGAGATAGATGCATTAGTCACCAAAGGGTGTAAACTCAAGAAACAGCAGTAATTACTGCAATAGTAATTACTGTAACAGTAATAGGATGACACAGTTTAATCCCACTGGCCCCATCCCACCTTTGATAAAATAGCACTTGGAGAGACTTTCTAACAGAGCTAGGTGGCTGCAACTGTTCTCCCAAGGGATGGTGCTGTCTGCAGTGTGGCATACTGGAATGATTGGGTACAAGGTGTCCTAGGGAACCAGCATTATTCAGATAGCTGACAATGGAAGGTATTCTAACAGTTCTCCCCCAGAATATCCCTGATGCAGTCTAGCCTTGTGTATGGTCTTGATCTTGTACAGCCAGGCTCTCTGGCTAATCACACTCATTGTTTTGGCAGCCCAACTACACGGAGATCAAACAGTATTGCAATCAGTGGAGGAACTTT
Source organism: Numida meleagris (assembly GCF_002078875.1). Taxonomy (NCBI): domain Eukaryota; kingdom Metazoa; phylum Chordata; class Aves; order Galliformes; family Numididae; genus Numida; species Numida meleagris. The sequence goes on from NC_034416.1 coordinate 2,048,996, forward strand.
TATGATGTCTATGATTCTTGGAACAGCATCAAGAGTATCATGGAGTGGACAGCGCTTCACCAGGACAGCATCGTGAAGATAGCTGGGCCGGGGGGCTGGAATGACCCTGACATGGCAAGTAGAGCAACACCCTTGCAGCAGCAGCAAAAAAAATCTTTCCTTAGCTGTAGCCTGAGTGGGATGGGGAGGGAGAGACTGGCAGGAGAAACACTGGGGGAAAGGATCTGATGGAGTCCTAGGATTAAGCACTTAATGAGAGGGATCCCTGGCTGGAAAGGAACAGCAGAACAGCACTCTGAGCACACAGCAGTGGGATGCAGCTATGCACAGTGGAAGCACTGTCTCTGTACTGCAGCCTCTACAAGCAGTGGTGGTCCCTAACAAACACAGATATGACTCTGGGAGAAAGTCTCAGACATGCTAACTCCTATCAGAGGGAAAAGCCTTGGGTGCCAAGGTGGGTACAGCAAGGAATGAATAGCTGCATCCAGGAGCAGATTCTTGAACACTGCTTTGCCAAATAAGGATCCTTCTTTACTTCCACCATTGGTTCATGGTGAGTTGCCACGCTGGTCTTCTGCAGCCAGCTGGTCTTGTTCCTAGAGCTCAGCCTATCTAACCAGTCCCCAAGCAGGGCACCACCCTTCGCATCCTGCCACCTCCCAGCACTCAGCTTGGTGGCCCAGTTTCTCCCTGGCAGGCACCATTACGTGGCTTTTTTTCCTTTCCTGTCACAGTTGGTGATTGGGAACTTTGGGCTGAGCTGGGACCAGGCGGTGACGCAGATGGCGATGTGGGCGATTATGGCAGCGCCGCTCTTCATGTCCAATGACCTGCGGCACATTAAACCAGAGGCCAAGTGGCTGCTCCAGAACAAAGAGGTGATCGCCATCAACCAGGATCCGCTGGGCAAGCAGGGCTATCGCATCACTAAGGTACAGCAGGACCTGGCTGGGGGTGTGCTCTGGAGCACGGGCTGCAAGCCTCCTCAGAAAGCAGGCACGGGAGATGTGCGTGACAGGGGAGTGCCCAGGGTTTGGGAACAGCAGCCCAGTGAACACAGTTGTTCCTGAAGCCTGCTTGAGCACACAGGCGTAAGGACAACTGGTTCTGTCTCCCCTAACACAAACCTGTGGCTTATTTTCTCCTTGGCAGGAAAAGAACTTCGAGCTGTGGGAACGGCCCCTGTCCAACAGAGCCTATGCTGTGGCAGTCCTAAACCAGCAGGAGATTGGGGGACCCCAGAACTTCACCTTCTCCCTTGCCTTCCTCGGCAATGGGCTGGCCTGCAACCCAGCGTGCTGCATCCAGCAGATCCTGCCGACCAGCAGGGACTGGGGGGTTCACAACTGGGTCTCCACCCTGAGCGTAGAAGTGAACCCAACAGGCACTGTACTGCTCAAAGTAGTGCCGCTATAGGAGGCGTGATTTTTTGTAAGCCTCATGCTCTGCACCTCTTGTCCTAAAGCATTCACTACTCAAGAGCTTCTCTGTGGACGCTGAACCTTCTGCCTCGTGTAACAAGCACCTGTGACTCCATTACCATGAGATAACAGAAAAAGGGGCGCTGCTTCTCTCCCGTTTACCCTTTCTCTGGCATCTCACCCAGCTCTCTTCCAAGAACCCCAGCAGGGCAACAACTCCTTGCCACTACAACCAAAGATACGTAAGAGGTGCGTGCAGCATCCTACAGCTCTTCTTCAGCATTTCAGGTACAAAGTGGCAGCACAGCCCAGCTGCAGTGCACACCTGTGGACACTTAGTCCACAGCTATGAAAAGCTGTTCCTGCCCCTGCTGAAGAAACTCAACACTGTCCTGAGAGCGTAGCCACCTCCATCCACCTTCTGAACTCAGGGACTGGCCTAAATCACAGCACTCCTTAGCAATTGATTTCTTAGCGGTCGTCTGCTTCAAGTGATGTACGATGCCTTCAAACTGAGCTTTGACGGTTTCTCCTCATCTCAGAATTCACCTCAGCAGTGGCTGTTCCTTTGGATGAACAGTTCCCCACTCCACTCCTCATGGGGCCACTGGGGAATCCCCCAGTGAACTCCCTTCCAGAAATAACTGCTTGCTTTCCCCTGGTGGCAGCAGCCTTTAGCTTAAATGCCCTCCTGGTGCAGGATACAGCTGCTTAACCACTTGTACAAGTACATTCTTTTCAGGCTACTGCACAATCTGGATGCCTTGATTTGTTCTACTGTGTTTACAAACTCCAACTGAAGCCTTCCTAAGAAGGGGTACCTGTACAGGAGTACCAACCATGGTAGCTGAAATTAAATCAAGTTTTGGAAAACAGTCCACTTTGTTCAGGTCACTAAGTTCTCATAAAGATCACGATTACCAGAAGCAATACTCAGTAAAGTGGATGTGAGGCACCTGTAATCTACGTACATTATACACCTCTTGGAGCAAGGTAGGAGATCCTAGCTATTGCTTACAAAGGCTTCTGAAGAAACACTGCCCATCAAGTTACAAAGCCTTCAACTTTGCAAGGAACATCTTCCTGTTGGGTTAATGTACTTGGCAAGTCTCACCCCACCAGCAGCACAGAGTACACAAAAACAAGTAACAGCTCACTTCCAAATACTTTAATGTGGTCCAAAAATGAGTAGGATGCAGCTTAGAACTGTATCACCTGGCCCTATAAGGAGGAAGAGATGAGTGTGAGTTTATTCACCACTGAATCTTGCCCTCTCCCACCCGACATCACATAGCCTGCTGTCTGTCCCTTCTGCAGCCACTCCAGGCAGGCTGTTAGATGTTGCTGATAATCCTCCACTTCATACAGAGCCTCACCCATCCATTTAGGAGTGCTCAGCCTGTGCTGCTGGCAGTTCTCCCCCAACAAAAGCACAGCTGTGCTCACACCCACCCAGATGATTCTACCATCATCAGCCAGCTTTGGTACACACACATACCTTTCTCTTCTTGTCTCCTCCCAGTTCAAAGTGCTTGCATCTCTTAATTGCCAGCATCCTCTTGGACCTGCAGTTGGGCTCCACGCACTCCAGCCTCAGCACAATCTTCTTTGTGGTCTTGGCCTGGGAGGGGAGGAGCAGTGCAGGAGTGAACAAAGTGTCCAAAAGCAGATAAATTGCTGCTCTCAGGAAAAGCCTGTTATCTCCACACTTAGAAGATTCATCAGCTTGTTCTCAAAACATAGAGAGTAAACACAGCTGACTCTCTTTTTTTTTTTTCCTATCTCTTAAGATATCTTAAAGACCAGTGAAGAGTGGGTCTGCCCCTTCGCCTGCAACAGGGCCTCATGTTTATAAAGAACACTGGCAGAAGGATTTACTGGGGCAGGGTTGGTCTCCTGCAGAGATCAGTAACACTGGAGGAAGGTTGCTACAGCAAATGTCTGTCAGGTTTTGCTTCCCTGCTGTAGTAGCAGATTTCAGCCCCCATCCCTTAGCAGAAGATAGGTGGGGGCACAGAAGGAAAACATGCTATGCGACTACAATTCCAGGCACGCCATACTCCAGAGAGGAAGGCAGATAGCAGCACATTTATCTAATGCACACGTAACAAAACACACCAGTCTTTCTACTGCTGCTTCAAGAATTCCTTCCATTGAACACATTATTTCCATTAAGACTGTGTTCTCCTAAAGCATCAGGATCCGTGCAGAAGCTTCTCTGCACAAACACGCTGCATCACTCCACTGTAAGAAAGTGGTGATCTAATAAGCAGACTGGGATAGGAACTGTGTTCTTACACTCTCTGGACAGCTCTTCTTGCACAGAGCAGCCACAGTATGGTTTGAACACAGCATGGGTTAGGAGGCAGAAGTGCCCCTCTTCAGCAGGATGTGTGGAGTGCAAAGGTTTCAAGCCCTCCTCCTGGGAGCAGCACTCACCTTTTTACGGAAGATAGGCTTCGTCTGGCCGCCATAGCCACTTTGCTTCCTAGTGTAGCGCCGTTTCCCTGCGGGAAGAAAACGGGTGCATTTAGGCTGTAACTCAGATATGCTACAAGCACAACTGACGTTCTTACCAGCCACCTGCAGACCTCATCCTAGAGCTGCACAGCTCATCAGATGAAATCCCTGCTCCCACCACAGCTGCATCCTGAGCCTAAAAGCATCACTCTGGCAGCAACCACCTTCCCCTGGGCCATACCCCGCTGCCCCCGACCTCCTCACCGCATCTCCGCCCTCACCTTGGGCGTGGAGAGAGTCCTTGCCCTTCTTGTACTGGGTGACCTTATGGGGCTGGTGCTTGCCGCACTTCTTGCAGTAGGTCCGGCGGGTTTTCGGGACGTTCACCTGGAGGAGCGGGCAGAAGCCGGTCAGCACGGGCAGAAGCCGCACAGACGCCAACCCGCCCTGGTGCTGCCGAGCGCAGCCCGGCCGTCCCGCCCCACAGTACAGGCCCCGCGCCACCGCCCCGCGCTTACGGCCCCCATCACTGCCCAGGCCCGGCCCAACCGCAGGCCGAGCAGCCCCCCGCATCGCTCAGCGCCTCGGACGGACGGAGCGAGCCGCCGCGGAGACGGATGGAGACGGATAAAAGCAGACCCGCAACCCCCCCACCGCCAGCGCTCACCATCTTGCCAGCGGCAACTCGAAGAGAAGGAGCGACCCGGAAGCGGAAGGAGACGTGAGAGGATCATAGAGAGGAAGAGCGCGGGGAGCGCAGCGCCCCCTTGTGGCGGGAGGACGGGAGAATGCAGGGGAGGGGGAGGATGGGAGAGTAAGGAGGTTGGGGGCACGTGGCTGTGTGGTGCGGGGGCCTGGTGGGTGTCGTAGGGACATGGGTTCACAGAGACATGGGGCTGCGTAGGGATACACAGGGGTGCAGGGACACAGGGTGCAGGGGAAGCCCCCCTGCCCTTATCACCCACCTTCCATTGCCCACCCCACAGCCCAGCTCCCAGCCCCAGACCTGTTCCTCACAATCCAGCCCTTCTCCCCAACCCCTCGTCCTGCCCCGTGCCCCCAGCACTATGTCCCCACACCCAGGCCTGCTGGTGGCACTGTGAAGGTGGCACTGTGGAGGTGGCCCCGGCCATCTCCAGGAGGAAACGCAGCTGCTGCTTTGAGTCAGAAACCCAGAAAAGGGGAACCGAAAGGGTGGGGTTGGCCGGCCCCGTTCTTCCTCCCTGTACGGCAGACCCCAGCGCCGTCCCTGCGCTGAGTCCCCACAGCCGCCCCGACCCGCGGTGCTGGGCCGCTCGGGGCAGGCGTGGGGCAGCGGGCGCAGCACAGCACTGTCCATCCGGGGTGGCCGGGAGGGCTCGGTGAGTGCGGGGCACCCAGGGAGGGCTGCATCCCAGGATCTTGTGGCATGAGGAGAGGTGACGTGGGCAGCACAAGGGCCCACGGCCTCGCACCTCTGCTGTGTACCCCAGGGTGGTGCTGGGGATGGGGGAGGTATCCCAGGTGCTGGGCAGCTGGTGGTGAGCCACGCTAAGCAGCCCCATTAGGGCCATGAGGCCTGGCTGTGCTCTGAGCTGGCGGCATCCATCCTGCAGCCACGAGGACATGAGGCACAGGGCCTTCCCTGGGTGTACCGGTGCTAGGAGCTGTGGGGCTATGCCAGAACAGGAGGTTAGAGTGGTTTGTGGGTGCTAGGGGTGTGCTGGAGGCACCTATCAGGGTGCTGGCTGGGTGCAGGTGGCACTGGGGCTGCATGGAGCAGGGAGTGGGGGTGCTGGAGTGCACTGGAGCAGGGGGTGGGGGTGCTGGCAGTGCCTTTGTGCACTGAATCCCAGCTCCCATCCAGCTGTGCGCAGCATCCTAGTGTGCAGGGCTGCCTGGGGCAGCTCCCCTTCCTGCTTCAACACCCCAACGGGTTGTAGTTCTGGTGGCACTTAGCACAGTGGCCACGTCAAAGCACTCCTGTCCGAGGTGTGACAGTGGCAGGAAGTCACATTGTCTAGGGGGGGACGCCTCCACCTACCCACTCGCCACCTCTGCTGTCACAGTGAGAAAGTGATGGCTGGCTGGGGAGGTGAGCTCTGCTGGGCAGCCGCCAGAACAGGGATGGGGGCTGGTGGCTCTGCGCACATTGACCCCTTTCTCGTCTCTACTGCACACCTGGCAGAGAGGGGCAGCTGGGGAGGAATGTGCTGGGGCAGAGATGGGGAGGCTGTGCTGGGGACAGGGAGACTGCACTGTGCTGGATCAGATCATCCCTCTGTGACACTCACTGTCCTTTCCTCCCTGGTGTCACTATCTCAGAGGACGCAGTGAGGACCTGTCCGTTCTGCCCGGCGCTGCTGGGGGTGACACAGTTGCTGCGACACAAGGTAAGGCTCCCTGCGTCCCATGGCCTGTGGGTCAGTGGCCACCACAGCCACCTGCCCTGTCCCCAGTTCCCTCAGCCCATATCCCTGGATCAGCCAGAGACTGCTGGTTCTTCAGACAACTCATTATTTTTAAGTTGTTTTCATTTTTAAACCACCCAAAGAATCCTAAGCAACGTGGCCCACAGTGGGAGGACAGGGGGGAGCCCTGGGGTGAGGGGGCTCCGTTGTCTGCAGGCACGCAGGGCTGGTTTGCTGCCGTGAGGTCTGGGGTGAGGGTCTGGACATTGGAGAGGATGGGGCAGACCCCCTGCTCCTGCCCTTGCCCTGCTGAGCATGCCATGGGAGTGGCACAGCAGACAGAACCACATAGAGTACCTTTGGTCCCTGTGTGGTCCCTGTGGTGAGCAGAGGGGCTGCACAGATGGGTAGAAGGGAGCTTGACTCCAGTTTTCCAGGAAAAAGAGAACAAACCTGAGGTGAAGGGGTAGGAGGCACAGAGGAGGTACTGGGGGGCATGGATCAGTAGTGGCTCTTTGCGGCTCAGCAGTGGGAGCAGAGGCTGGTTACAGCCCTCCATGGGAGCAGCTCACACCTTCAGCCATAGGGTGCTACAAACATCCAGACCCGTTCCTGGAGAGGGTCAGAAGATGTGCTGGTGGGGAATGCAGGAAGATTTAAGCACATCTGGGTGCTGGCTAAAGGAAATGCTTTGAGCCTGGCTCACAGAGGGAAGGGAATTCAGCGTTGTCTGCGTGCTCCTACAGGCTCCCTGGGCACAGAGGGGAAGGATGGCTCTAGAGCCGCTCTGTGCTCTTGGCAGCAGAGAATTGCAGGCATTTGGGACCAGGAATGACCCCTGTTTTTTTGTGGACCTGCCCCCCACAAGCTGTCCCTTGTGCAGGCAGAGCCCAGGCAGCTCAGCGGGAGGAAACAGCCCACACAAACACAGCAGTGCCGAGAGGAGGAGGAAGGGTGCTGGGTGTCACAGCTCGGCCTCTGTGCTCCTCCCCGAGGTGGCGTTTCTCACGGCCTCCCCAGCTCCCTCCCATCTAGCCACCGGCACCCAGCTGGAGCTGGAGCCTGTAGAGTGGCAGCTCGGTCCTTACCATGGCATCTCAAGGGGGAAGCAACAGGGAGAGGTCACCCCATAAATACCCTGCATGTGCATGAGGTCTGGCTGCAGGCAGGTGTTGGGCTGAGCAAGCACCGTGTCCGTGTCACCCTGCACGCAGCAACCTCGTGAGCACGGCGAGGAGGCAGCTGGGGGGGCCGACATGGCCAGTGTCATCCTGGAGAGCATCTTCTTGAAGCGCTCACAGCAGAAGAAGAAAACGTCTCCCCTCAACTTCAAGAAGCGCCTGTTCCTGCTGACGGAGAGCAAGCTGTCCTACTACGAGTACGACTTCGAGAGGGGGGTGAGTCTGCGGGGCTGCTGGCTGACCCTCACCAGCCCAAGGCATGGGGACGAGGGTCTCCCCAGGTCCCCGCTTTGGGAATCTTTCAAACCAATCTCGCCTCTTTGCAGCGCCGAGGCAGCAAGAAGGGCTCGGTGGACATTGAGAAGATCACCTGTGTGGAGACGGTGGTGCCTGAAAACAATCCTCCCCCTGAGCGGCAGGTCCCGGTGAGCATCCCTGCTGCTGTCCACTGTGCTCTCGCTGGGGCAGTGCTGTCCGGCACGGGGCTCTGAGCACACAGCCCAAACCATACTGATGTCCAGCCCAACATGCTGGGCATGGGGCAGGAGAAAGGCAAGGGCTGTAGGTCCCGCAGCTGAGCGGCAGGATGTCAGTGTCCATCTCTGCCTCTCTCTTCTAGAAGAAAGGAGAGGATTACAACATGGAGCAGATCTCCATCATCGAGCGGTTCCCCTACCCCTTTCAGGTGAGTCCTCATCGTGCTCCCTTCACATTTCTGTTCCACCTGGCTGCAGGGCACCGGGGGCTGGCATTGCAGCAGGGGTGAGGAGAGCAGGGGGATATGAGGACAATCACAGCATCATTTTGAGGACACCCTGCTGCTGTGTGGGGCAGACTGATGAGCCTTCATGGGCACTGAGTAATCAGGCAGCTCTCTGGAAGAGGAGGTGGATGCTGGCTCTGAGCTTTGTCCTGCAGTTTTTGGTCCCGTGGCCAGTGCTGGAGGGATGGATGCTTTCTGCTCACTCAGCCCCCAACTCAGTTGCTCACCGTCTCTGGCACCCAGCACAGCCCCCAGCACACTGAAAGTCAGAGAAGGAAGTGGAAAGTCTCAGGGGAAGGGGCTTATTTATAACATCTCTGTCACGGTTCCATGAGCACCACGGGGCCAGCACACAACGGCACGGCTTGTGCTCTGCACCGGCTGCTCCGGGTTGCCACAAGCCTCTGTTCCCCTAATTGCCACCACGAGCCATGGCCTGGTGCTGAGCACATTGTCCACAGGTGGTGTACGATGAGGGGCCCCTCTATGTCTTCTCCCCGACAGAGGAGCTGCGCAAACGCTGGATCCATCAGCTGAAGAGCGGTGAGTTTTGGGGCACCCAGCTGCGCGTGCGGCGTGACTCAGAGCTCTGGGTTTCCGGGGGCTCGCTGCCTCGTGGTTACGATATCCCATATCTGCGGAAGAGAGAGCTCTATCAGAAAGTTCTCCCATGACAAGCGCAGTCATAAGGCCATTCCCCTGCTTGCATCATCCGTACCATCCCTGTGCTGATACGAGCCTGGGGAGGGGGGCACTCACCTCCCACTGATTCCTACAGCATCGTCTGAGGCATCTTGCCATCCCACAGACCTGCTCCAAATCAGCTCAAGCAACTTCAGAAGTCACGGAGAGCAGGAGGAAATGGTAGATGTGGCCACAGAGCTCCACCAGCACACAAGGGGAGGGTAGAGCTCCCATTGCATTAGGAAGGAAATAAGGACAGAAAGCCTATTTGGAGCCCAGGAGCATCTCTCAGCTCATCCCAAGCCCCGTGTGGTGCTACTGAGCTCATGTTTTGTTGTGGGGCTGCTCTCTCCTCAAGCTGGGAGCGCCTTGCTGCAGCACTGCACGGAGGGGCTGGGCTGTTTGTGGTCAGCCAAAATCTGATGGAGCTGCCTGTGTGTCTGTGTGTGTGTGTGTGTATCTTTCTGCGGCTTTGTGCTGGTGGGGTTAGATTAGCTGCTCAAATTGACACAGGGAAGTTTGCCTGAGCAAGGAGGAAGCAGAGTGGGCTGATAACGGGGAAGTCAGTTATCTCACAAGAGCCCTGCTGCTCTGCTCAGTTGCCAGCCCCAGCCCCACTTCCCCACTCCAGGAGGATGGTGCTATGGCAGTTCAAGACTTTGTAGAATCCAGGGGGAAACAGGGAGAAAATGCTGGCTGTTTGCTGCTGGGATGCCCACATCCTGCTTCGTGGAGAGACAGGGCTCTCCGCAGGCAGTAGAGATGGTGTGGGCCAGCATCATGCTGAGGTGGCACACCAAGTGTCCTATGGCTTGGGGATGAGCAGCAGGAAGCTGGTTGGTGCCTGCTTGGCAAGGGAGCAGCCCCCCAGTAAGGAAGGTCGCTGAGCAGGCAGGGGATGGTAGCAGCATCCTACTCTGCCCATAGGAAAGCCAGGTCCAGCACTTCTGGAGGAAAAAAAAAAAAAAAAAAAGGCTCAGAAGAGCCGTGAGTCGTGGACCTCAGCAGCCTGGGGATGCTGGGTATATCAGCTGGCAGGAGGACTGGTTGCAGCAGGACCCAGCCCTCTAAGTGTGCTCACGTCCCTTTGCAGAGCTGCTGAAGAGTTTTGATCAAATCTGAGAGGGAAGGGCTGGCCCTTCTCTAGCTGGCAGCTTGGTGGCACAGGGTTTGTGTTGCTGTGGCACAGAGGCAAGAGCAACTAGCTGGAGGAAACCCAAGCAGCAGGGCCATGTAGCTGTGTACCAGTGACAGAGCAGGGAGTGAAATGATTTACTGGGGCTGATCATCTGTATTTGGGGTCACATGCATCTCCCCTCCTTGGCCACAGTGATCCGGTACAACAGTGACCTGGTACAGAAGTACCACCCCTGCTTCTGGATTGATGGCCAGTACCTGTGCTGCTCCCAGACAGCCAAGAACGCCATGGGCTGCAAGATCCTGGAGAGCAGGAATGGCAGTAAGACACTGGGCACTCTCCCCTTGCCCGTCCCCAGCCCTGGTGACCACCTCCCACCTGCCCACTGCAGCTAGGGATCTGTTCTAACCTGTGTCATTTTTGTGTTGTGAAGGTTTAAAAGCTGGGCGGTCACATCGCAAAACAAAGAAGCCTCTTCCCCCCACTCCCGAGGAGGACACGGTAAGGACCAGTGAACATGGGTTTGCTCCAAAGCGTTTAAAAAAAAGTCTGCAGAATTTTACAGACCAGAGCTTGGCTCTGGAGGGGGATGTCAAGGTAGAGCCCAAGTGGGCTTGAGCCAGGGGAAGAAGTCCAAGAGATGGAGGAAAGTAAAATGATCTGACCCCTGAGAGTCCCCAGGGGGAACTGGGAAGAGGGAGTAGCCCTGATACAGGGTAAAGACCAAAGGTTCAGGGAAAAAAAGCTTGTCTTTGGCAAAGACAGGTCTCCAAGGAGGAAATATTGCAATAAAAAGCACTGGGTTGTGTCAGTCTCTTGGTGGAATTCTGTGTAAGAGCTGAGGTGAATGCAGTGCTGACCTGACCAGGCCTGGGCGGGACCTTGGCTCAGGAAATAGCATGTTTGCCAAACTCCCCATGTTCCTTGCTCTCCCTTGCTCTGAGGAAGATGGTGATGAAGCCTCTGCCCCCTGAGCCAGCCCCCAGCGCAGCAGGCGAAATGAAGAAGGTGGTGGCCCTGTACAACTACGTGCCGATGAATGTGCAGGACCTGCAGCTGCAGAAGGGTGAGGAGTACCTCATCCTGGAGGAAAGCCACCTGCCCTGGTGGAAAGCCCGCGACAAGAATGGGTAAGCGCTCCCACTACCTGTGGCATTCACCCTGCAGACCTGTCCTATCCCAGCACTGCTCCTGGGGCGGCCCCAGGGACCCCCATCTTACACTGAGGAACCTCAACTGGTCTCAGACTCTCAGACCATTTTCTCCTGCAGAAGGGAAGGATACATCCCCAGCAACTATGTCACCGAAACGAGCAATTCCCTGGAGATTTATGAGTGAGTACAAGAAAGCGTGGGGATGTGGCAAGTTGTGCTCAGTTGGAGACATTTTACATCCAGTTCTGGGTCAGGGTCAGGCCAGGAAGGGGACAGGGGTGGTTTGGGGGTCTCCCTGATGGTGTATCCCTCCCTGTTCCAGGTGGTACTCAAAGAATATCACTCGGAGCCAAGCAGAGCAACTGCTGAAGCAGGAGGTAAGCGTTGACTCCAGGTCTGGGTCTTCTACACACACGACCTCTGCAGGCTGCTGTCACCTCGCATCTAGCATGGGCCAGCCCTGGCTTGCACTGGGAAGGGAAAGCTGGGTACATCTCTAAGCCACCAGACAACAGGCCAGCAGCCACAGCTCCTTCGATGTTCACAGCTGGAAAGGGAGGGAGGAGCACATGGCCTGATCTCCATCAGGATGAATCAGTCTTTCTCCACTGAAGTGACATGTTTCTAAATGCAGTGAATATTGAGGGATAATACATTTAGGAGCAACGCAAGACTGCCCCTTCCTTTGTAGCTGACAAGGAGAGTAGAGCTGGCTAGATCTAGACCAGAAATTACTTATGTAGCTGAAAGCCCCATGGTTCCAGCATTGCAGCCCAGCAGTATAGTTAGCCTGCACTGCCTGGGGGACAAACAAAGGAACCCTGCACCCTGTGTCACCCCAGCAGCTCTAGGAAATGTCTCTTTCCACTGTGACCTCCTCCTGGAAAGCAAGTCAGTAGGTGCTCCAAGGCAAGGGCTGCAAGCAGGACTCCTTTCATTCATTGCACCCTCTCCAGCCATGCTGCGATTGTCCCTCTTGCCTGCTACAGTCACCTCCTCACAAACACCCCATCCTATCTCCCCCTCCTTTTTTTTTTTTTTTTTTAGGGTAAGGAAGGAGGCTTCATTGTCCGAGACTCTACCAGCAAGACAGGGAAATACACTGTCTCTGTTTATGCCAAGTCTGCTGCGTAAGTGGATCTAAGAATAGATTGTTGCTATCTCAGAGGGCCCCTCCAAGCACCTCTCACCCTCTGTTTGCCCTTCCCAAGCTGCTGACCCCATGCACTGTCTCTCCAGAGACCCCCAAGGGATGATCCGCCATTACGTTGTATGCTGCACCCCCCAGAATCAGTATTACCTGGCAGAAAAACACCTGTTCAACACCATCCCAGAGCTCATCACGTACCATCAGCACAACTCTGCCGGTGAGTGCTCATGCGCGCAGGCAGAGCTTGCAGCCATAGCCTGAACCTAATGCCTTTCATAAACTGATAGCACCTGGGCTCTAGCACCTGGTGCTGGCTCTGTCCCGCACAAGGTGTGCAGTCACCATCTCCATGCTATGGCACAGCCCAGTGGCAACTTCAGCAAAGCAAAACACTCTGGAAACACACCTCTGCTCTGCATGGCTGAATCCCCAGGAACTTCACAGCCTCCTGATCATCCCTTCCCCTGGATTCCTGCAGGGCAGCATCCATCAAACACCCCTCTACACCCACCACATATCTTTCAATAATGCTTTGTTGTCCCATCTACAGCCGTCACCAGGCTGAAAGCAACATTGTCCTCTTATTGAAGCAATTTCAATCAATCCTGTTCTGGACAAAAGTAAAATATGAGCCTATCTCTCTTAATCTACCCAGCAGTGCAGGTTTGCAGATGATAAAGCACCTTACAGATAGGGAATGAAGCTAGGAGGATGCAGCCCAAGAAGAGCTGGAACAAGAATGTTCCTTTGCAAGGAGAAGCTGTGACAGGCTCAGAGTATAGGGACAGTGAGGCCACCGGGTTTTACTGACTTCACAGTGTCCTCTCCTTCTTGGGCTGGAGGCAGGAGGCCTGCATTACCTGCTGAAACATCATGGGCAAGTATGGTGTGGCAGTGCACCTGTTTGTGTTTCAGGGCTCATATCCAGACTGAAGTATCCAGTGTCTCGACACCAGAAAAGTGCCCCTTCCACAGCTGGCCTGGGCTATGGTAAGCTGTCCCAGGCTTCCTTAACTTCCCTGGCTGCAGGGCCTGAAGGGCACCCAGCTTGGGTGCTCTACCTGCAGGAACTTGTTGGGGCTGAGATCCTGGCAGTTTCCCCACAGCAGGGCCCACAGTGTTCCCTAGAATCCCTTCCTAATACTCCCTGGCCCTCTGGGACAGTACTGACCAAGAGATTTGCAAGCTACTTTGCTCTCCATCCTCTGGAAGAATAGGTTTGGATTTCATGAATTTTCTGTGATGTTTTTGAGGCATGCTTATGGCTTTTCAGCGTGTTCTTTCAGGCAGCACATGCTTGTGAGCTCTTCTTGGACCAGCCAGGCCAGATGACTGGGAGCATCCTGCGGGAAGGGCACCTGCACCCTCATCACACTCACCCTCTCTGTCCTAGGGTCGTGGGAGATTGACCCAAAGGACCTGACCTTCCTGAAGGAACTGGGGACAGGGCAGTTTGGTGTGGTGAAGTATGGGAAATGGAGAGGCCAATACAATGTTGCCATCAAAATGATCAGAGAGGGCTCCATGTCAGAAGATGAGTTCATCGATGAAGCCAAAGTCATGATGTAAGTGGTGAGCAGCTCCCAGGTCAGTGCAGCATATATCTTGTCAGCATACCTGCACTCCCAGATGGTTTGGAGCGACAGCATCAGGCAGCTTCACATGTTGCAAAATGAATCCACGCTTCAAGAGCCTGCACCCTTTGTGCTGGTTTTGCCAGTGAGAGTTCCAGGAGCACTTTTCCCTGACAAATTCTCCCTCTCCGTATTCAGCAGTGTTTCTTTTGCAGCTTGTCCTTACAGATGCTCAGAAATGCCCTTCTTGCCCCCAACATAGGAACCTATCTCATGAGAAGCTGGTGCAGCTCTATGGGGTCTGCACAAAGCAGCGTCCCATCTTCATCATCACTGAGTACATGGCCAACGGCTGTCTCCTGAACTTCCTGAGGGAAACTCAGCGGCGGTTCCAGCCTGCTGAGCTGCTGGAAATGTGCAAAGATGTCTGTGAAGCTATGGAGTACCTGGAATCCAAGAAGTTCCTGCACCGAGACCTGGTAGGGATGTGGCTGAAGGACACCTCTCCAGCTCAGTTGTAGCCACAGCATGTCCTAGACAGGGTCCAGCTAATTCATCAGGGTGAAGAGAGGCAACTCTGCAGCCTTCTCTTCAGAGTATCCCTGTGAGCTTCCCTGCCCACCTGAGCATAGACAGGGTGCCCACTATGGCATGTCTGAGGTCACTGCTCTGCAGCGGGTTAGGAGTAAGGGGAAGACTGGCAGCTTTCCAGGGGACAGGAAATGCATTTTTGGCTAGGGCAGAGTTTTGCTTCAGGCAACACAGGCATCACTAGCTCAGACATGGAGCTTTAATCCCCATGTAAGGCTGAGCCTGTGGTTTTTCAGGCCTCTGGCTGGCATTGCCAGGTTGCAGTCCTGATGTGTGCCATACCAGATCTCCTTGTGCTGTTTTGTCCAGGCAAAATCCCACAGGGGAAATTGTCCATTCATGGATAAACAGGAGACTAGAGGGTCCTGCCTGTTTTTGCTGAGACCTTTTTAGCTTACCCCAGTTCAGATGAACCTGTGGGACAAAGTGCGGCAAAGCATTAGGCGGATGGAGATGAGACAAAGTTGCAGAGGATTACAGGGGGATAGGAGAAGAAGGAGGAGGTAGGAATGACTGCCTCAATCTCTCCATCCACAGGCTGCTCGCAACTGTTTGGTGAATGACCAAGGGATTGTTAAAGTCTCAGATTTTGGCCTTTCCAGGTCCGGTAAACACATCTATGTCACTTTCCTGTCTCAATTCCATATCTCCTCTGTCAGTTTCTTCTGCATTTTAGTCTATCCCCCACAATTCTCCAGCTCCGCTCTTCCTCTGCCTTCTCCCATCTTTCATCTGTCTGGCCCAACCTCCTTCATCTTTCCATCATCCCTTTCCTACCCTTCATCCCCCCAACCCCCTCTTCTTGCTGCTTCTTCCCTCATCTCCAGGCTTCTGGCTGCAGCCTTCTTCTTTCCATGTGCCAGTTTTGTCTCTTGTAATGTCACCCTCACTCATTCCCAGGTCGACTAACATAAACTTGTCTGCAAAGGGACATTTTTGCCTTTTGAAAGCCATGCAGAGTGCAAACTGATCACTCTGAAAGCTGTCGATTCCTTTTGGGCTTTGTTGGTTGCATGGAGGAGATGCGAAATGGGGGGGCAGGTGCCCTGATCTGTTGATGTGCTGCAGATATGTTCTGGATGATGAGTACACAAGCTCCATGGGGTCAAAGTTTCCAGTTCGGTGGTCTCCTCCTGAAGTGCTTCTGTACAGCAAGTTCAGCAGCAAGTCTGACGTGTGGTCATTTGGTAAGAGCACAGGGTTAATGACTCAGGGGCCAGGAGGAGGGCGGCCCAACAGCAGCGAGCTCCCCCCTGCACACGGATGCCATGAGGTGTCCCCGCCGTTTCCCACCACAGGCGTGCTGATGTGGGAGGTTTACTCTCTGGGAAAGATGCCTTACGAGAGGTTTAACAACAGCGAGACCACGGAGCACGTCATCCAAGGCCTGCGCCTCTACCGGCCCCAGCAGGCCTCAGAGCGGGTCTACGCCATCATGTACAGCTGCTGGCACGAGGTACGTGGCCACGAGGTGCTCTGTGGCTCTAGCAGAGAGCACAGCGGGGGGCGGGCGCCCACATCCCTTCCTTTCACCCCGCAGAAGGCCGAGGAGCGCCCCACCTTCAGCGCGCTGCTGGGCAGCATCGTGGACATCACGGATGAAGAGCCGTGACCACACCTACCCGCCCTCCCTTCCCGGCGCCGGTGGCTGGAACTACCGGGCCGGGGACACTGAACAACACCTGGGCACCCGCATGGCCCCGCTGCGCGCACAGCGCGGGCTGTGAGGCCCCGCAGAACCCCTCACAATAAACCTCTCCTAACAGCTCCGGGCCTGCGGCCACTGAGCATGCGCAGCGCGGGCGGAAGTAAGAGGCAGGCAGGCGGAAGTAGGGGGCGGGCGGAAGTAAGGGGCAGGCAGGCGGAAGTAGGGGGCGGGCTGGTGTATGCGCGGTCGCAGCGCGGCGCGGCGCGGCACGTGAAGGTCGTGGTGGTGGCGGCGGCATGGAGGCGCCGTCCGGTGGCGGGCTGGGGGGAGCCGACCCGCAGCTCCAGCGCTTCATCGAGGTGGAGACTCAGAAACAGCGGTTCCAGCAGCTGGTGCACCAGATGACCGAGCTCTGCTGGGTACGGCGAGAGCTGGGAGGGCGGGCGCAGCGGCTCCGGTTAACCTAAGGCGGCGGTGGGGTGGGCCTCGTCCTTTGGGGAGGAGGGAGATGGGATCACGGTGAGGCCCTCTGCCTCGTGGTTTGGGGTTCTGGGAGAGCCTCAGAGGCTTCTCCGGGGAGGGGAGGCCCCAGTGAGGCTGAGGTGGGAAGGCGGGAGTTTGAGGGGGGATAGTGGGGGGCAGCGCTGCACCCCCGGACCCAGAACGGCCACTGCTCCGCAGGAGAAGTGCATGGACAAGCCCGGGCCGAAGCTGGACAGCCGGGCTGAGACATGCTTCGTGAACTGCGTGGAGCGCTTCATCGACACCAGTCAGTTCATCCTGAACCGGCTGGAGCAGACGCAGAAGTCCAAATCGGCCTTCTCAGAGAGCCTGTCCGACTGAGCGGCCCCAAAAATGTGGGGTGGGACGGCCCTGCTGCTCCCTGCGCCCGTCCCTCTGCTGCCCCGATGAGCCGAGGTCAGCTCCGGGGCGTAGGGTTTAATTAAACGACGGTTTTGTGAAAGCTGCAGCCAGCCAGATGAGAGCCCGTAACAGATCCACCCGCTCTTCCGCGCGGTGTCGTGCTGCGCCCATCCCCGATTGCCGGGAAGCATCTTCACACGGGGACACGGGGGCTGCAGGTGTCATGCATGAAGTGGTGGCGGTGGCGATGCTCCTGACAGGGGTGCTCCCAGCACTAAGCGTGCCACTGCTGCCTTAAACAGTGCTGCACACACCTTCATTGCACAAAACCAACCCTCCTCGGTAGGTGCCAACGAGCTGTGCAGTCCCTGTGGCTGTGCAGAAGGAGGGCAGCAGGACTGCACCAGCACAGGCACCCCTAGCGAGGAGAGCTGCTGGGCATGGCGAACATCCCGGGCAGTGTCACTGCTGGAAGACATTTCAAGGCTTCCCTAAAGTCATTCACGTGGCCAAGTGGCAAACTTTCAAATTGCAGCACGGCTCTCTCAGTACTGACTTGCTCCATTCATTGCTTTCTCCTAGTCAATGTAATAAATATTAAGTGGGTCAAATTTTTAATACGAAATTCTCCTTTGTTCAGGTAGATGATCACTGAGAAATGGAAACATGGCATTCTTGTCATTCCTTCTCCTTCCCAGTGATTCTATTTATTAGCAAAATTAGAAGAGAGGGGGAGTAATTGTCTTCTGGGTAGGCAACCTGCTGTGAATTCTGATTTGTTGCTCAATGTATTTGGTCCCATGAATCAAAAGCTCATGTTTGTGGCCTTTCCCCTTCTTCCCCAAAGGGTTAACAGAACCTGCTTCCCTGTATAGTTTCTACAGAGAGCCTAAGTACAGGAAAAATACAGCCAGCTGCTTCATGACTACCTGTACCTTTATCTGTGGGGATTACTGGAGGGAAGCCTGTGGCTGTGTCTTCTGGACTTTTGCCCCTAGGAAACAACATGGAGCTTTAAACTGGAAGAACATCTAGCACTTACTAATCCACCCTCTGAAATGCAGCGTAGCGTTTCAGCATTGTTTGCAGACAGCCTGGTTCTGGGAAGCACGGAGTGACCCGCGTTACTAACATGCGGTGGCTTGGAGCGCTCACAGAGAAACCTCATAAAGTGGTTCTGTGCATGACAGTTTGCTGGGGCTAGACAGGGTGTGTGGAACATCTAACGGGTGTCTTGTAGCCAGCAGCCTTCCTAGGAGTGAGTTCAGAATGACTTAAATAGAGCTATGCATATACTAACCTGCAGGGACGCAGCTATCTGCCCATCTTTCCGAAGCTTACCTCAATAGCTAAAGACTATTAGGTCCCTCCTGTTCCCACTGTGAGCCATTCCCCCTCCCATCCCTGCCCTCAGCTTCCGTCAGGCACCCACATCATCCTTCCTACCCCTGTAATCCTTCACGCCCCTCTGTGCTGGCCCAGCTCTCAGTACAAATGCATGGCCAGCTGCTTGGTAACTGAACGCAGCTGGCTTTAATGCTGCATGCAGGTGCATCATCAGCCTGCACAAGATATGTTGTATGACGAGGTTGGTGCCCCCATAAGAGCCAGAACAGCAAGTGGCAGCATCACTGAAGTTCTCCAGTTTTGGCTGTATTCTGTTCTTGGATGTAAACCTGTAAATAAATTCTAACAGAGTGAGCCAAACAAGTAGTTTACAGAGGAATTTTTGAAGTACTACTCTGGGTACGTCATCTTTAAGGCCAGGCACTTGTCTTCTATCCACATCATCTCAGCACCATGTTAGAGGGTTAACAGTGACAAAATAATCTGAGTGTTCTTAAAAAACGCTCGGGGGCTTCCCCAGATGAGCGATCTTTGCATTCAGTAAGGGTTAGCACTGTGTTAGTGCTGCAGGCCTCTGCACAGCCATAGTGTATGTCCTGGCAAGGGCGGATCGATCCCTCATATAAAAGAACAGTTGAGGAGGCACCGGGTCCTGGCAGCAGGGCTGTACTCACCACTCGTGTCTGTAGCAATGAAGGAGGCTGCAGTCCCTGTCAGCCTCCAGACAGTGGGAGGTCACACTGATCACGCAGCCAAGGCAGGCAGAAGGCAACTGCTAGCTCCCACATGCACAGAAGTACCTAGCAGCACCCAATGCAGCAAGTTCAACCTTGCGCAGAGGAGCTGCTCACTGGTTGGAGCCGACAGCCAGCACTTCGGAAGCTTCCTCATACACTTTCACCTTCCTCCTCTTCTGTGCTCTGAGAGCTTTTGTCCTCCGAGGGCAGAAGAGGCTGGTGCTGACATGACTGATGTCTGTCTGTGCTCCTCCACGCCGTGCGCAGGTCTGCCCTGCCTTGCTGCAGGAAGAGGGGCAGGAGGTCGGGGCTGAAGGGCATGTCCCTGAAGGCGTGCAGGAGGAAGATGCCGGACACGATGGTGAGGAAGCCGCTGATGGTGCCGATGATGTTGTCTAGCACCATGTGTTGCCACTCCTTGAAGAGGATGGCAGAACACGTCATGACTGCTGTGGTGAACAGCACGTAGTAAATGGGAGTGACCACTGACGTGTTGAAGATGTCCAGGGCTTTGTTCAGGTAGTTGATCTGCACGCTGATGCAGATCACCAGGCACACCAGGAGCACCCAGCCCAGCGGTTCTTTCAAGACTGGCTTCCCAGCAAACAGTTCTTTCAGGGCAATCCCCAACCCTTTGACACATGATACAGAAAGTGAGCCGATGGCCGAGCAGACCAGAACATAAACCAGGACGTTGCTCCGTCCGTAACGGGGTCCAGCCACGAAGATGAGCAGAAGGGAGCTCACCAGGACGCACACAGCAAATACAATGAATCCTTGGAGAAAGAATAATTAGGGGCTCTATCAGAATGGAGAACAGTAGCCCCAGTGACAGAACAGCAAGCACGGCGGTGGCGCACCCAGGGCCTACAGCATTAGCAGACGTTGGGGGGCACAGCCCTGTGGAAGCAAGGTCCTGGAGGGCAGCAGAAGACTTGGGAAGCCAGCACTAGCTAAATGCTGAAGGTTGTGGAGGGAAAGAGAGTCCTCGCCAGCCTAGCCAAGCTGTTCCCTCCCCACTACTTTTATTTCCAAGCCTGAAGTTGACATGAGGCCTTTTATTTAGGTACCTGGATCTTTCAGCTTCTCTGCCATTGACTCCAGGCTGGAAACCTCTTCCTCCTGAGGAGCGTGGATTACCATCACCGTGGAGCCCAGAATACTTAGAACGCAGCCAATCTTGCCATGAACATTCAGCTGCTCATTCAGGAAGGTGGAAGACAGAACTGCGCTGGAAAATCAAAACAAAACGAAGCAAAAAAAAAAAATGCCTAACAGTTAGGAATGGAATATCTGAGGGAAGGGAGAGAGGAAAGCAGTGCAGCTTTCACCACTTAGCGCTGGCAGGTGAGGTAAGGATGTTTCTGAGGCTGCTTACCTAACAAGGACGCTCAGAGCACCCAGTGGAGTTACCAGCGTTGCAGGGGCAAAGGCGTAGGCAGCAAAATTTGCTGCTTCTCCAATTCCCACTGCAAGAGAAACTCTGTCAGGTGAACATCAGAGTCAAGAGCAGTTCAGTGTGATACAAATCTGAGTGCAGTCAGAAGAGAGTTCCCATGTGCAACCAGGAGAGGACAGTGCCAGCCAGGACAAGCAGAAGCTTTTCCTTCTTGGACACAGGAGGCTTCTGGTTACGCATGGTTTTCCTCAGCCACATGTGGCCATCCAGCTAAGCAGTGACAACAGAAACATATCTACGTGTCCTCACAGCTGAAAGGAGCTTTGGCTCGTTACACGTTTCTAAGTTAAGCTTTGGTGGAACGGCTCTTACAGCTTTTTACAGGGTAAATCAAGTGTCACGTTTGACAAGCATACAGCAGAGCTGCTGGAATCACTTACCTGCTGTGCCGGATGAGCATGACCTGACTGCAGGGTCAGGAGCGCTGACCCAACCCAGTCAGACCAGTTCCTCAGTTCCTATTTAGCAGAGAAACCCGGCAACGCGCGAGGCTTCAAAATACTGGAGAGTTACAACCAGATCGACATCCCCACGCATTCAAGGGATAAAAACCAAGCCGTTAAGCGATCCTAGGACGGCTGGGTTGGAAGGGACCTCAAAGATGAGCTAGTTCCCAGCCCCTGCCGCGGGCAGGGCTGCCCAGCACTCGGCCAGGCACCTCCAGGGATGGGGCAGCCCGGCTCCAAGCCGCAGAGTGCAGGAAGGCCGCGGGGAGGTGCCCCCGGAGCCCTGCCTTCCCCAGGCCGGGCACCCCCAGCTCTCAGCCCGTCTCCGACCTCTGAGCATCCTGGCGGGCTCCTCCGGATCGGGGCGGGGGGGTGGGGTGGGATGCAGGACGCTACACGGGGCCTGAGGAGGGCAGAGCACGGGGACAGAGCACGGGGACAGCCCCCCCGCCCGCCGTCCCTCCTCCTCCTCCTCCTCCCGCCGGTGCAGCTGGGAGCGAGCCCGGCGCTGCTCAGCGTTCCCCGAGCTCTCGGCGCGGCTACTCACTGCACAGCAGCCCTGCCCACCACAGCCACTCCCGCAGGTACGCGTGCCCTCCGTGCCCTGCGGAGAAAGGGACGCGGCAGGTGAAGGCGCAGCGCCGGCTGCAGGCGGATCCCCGCTCGCAGCGCTGCCCGGACCGGGTCGGGTCGGGTCGGGTCGGGTCGGGCCGTACCTGCCCTAGGGCGGCCGCGGCCGCACAGCCGGAGCAGCCCCTTCTTCTTCAGGATGAAGCTGCCCCCGATGAAGGCGCTGGAGGCCAAGGCCAACCCCAGCCCCACGTAGAAGCCGGGCCGCCCTCCCGCCGGCCCCATGGCGGCCCCGGTCCGCCGCGATAGGCTTCCCCGGACGCGGAACGGGCGGTGCGGGGCTGCGGGGAGCCCGGGCCGGCACACACTGCTCCGCCCACGGCATCGCCCCGCCCGGCAGACGGAAGGGCCGGGGTTGGTGCGCGGAAGCTTCGCTGCGCTCAGAGCCGAGGTTCGGGTTCGGAGCCGGGGCCGGGCTCGGCGGTCCTTAGGGGTCGCTTCCACCTGGCGCGTTCTCTTTGTTTCCTTTAAGGTTAAGGAGAGGAAAAAAAAAAAAAAAAAAGGATGAGCAAGAGCAAGGACGACGCTCCGCATGAGCTGGAGAGCCAGTTCGTGCTGCGGCTGCCGCCGGTGAGCGCCCGGCTGCCCCTCCCTGCCTGCAGCCCTGCGAGCGGAGCGGGCCGGCCGCCTCCTCCCGCTGCGAGGCGCTCCCGGGACGGGGCAGGAGGCTCCGCGGGGATGCACGGGGCAAAAAGAGGGAATTCCGGGGCTGGGAAAGGGCCCTGCGGAGAAGGACTGGGGGGGGGGGGTTCTGGGGGAGGAAGAGCTGGGCGTGAGGCGGCAGCGTGTGCTTGCTGGTTGTACCCTGGGCTGCATCCTAAAGAAGGGTGGCAGCGGGGGGTGGGGATTGTCCCCTCTGATTGTTGCCCTGCCCTCGAGAGGCGCTGTATGGAGTCCTGCGACCGTACCCAGGGCCCCCAGCGCAGGAGGGGTGCGGTGCTGCTGGAGCGGGTCCGGAGGAGGGAGCCAGGATGCTCAGAGCTTGGGGCATCTCTGCTACAGGGACGGGCTGAGAGCTGGGAGTGCTCGGCCTGGGGGAGAGAGGGCTCTGGGAGAGGTCCATGCGGCATTCCTGCACCTGGGGGGAGCTCACCAACGGGAGGGGAGCTGACTTTCTGCATGGGTAGGTAGCGACAAAACAAAGGGGAATGGTTTAAAACTAAAAGAGGGGAGGTTTCGGTTAGATGTTAGGAGGAAATCCTTCACTCAGAGTGCGGCGAGGCCCCGCACTGCTGCCCACAGCTGGGGGTGCCCCATCCCTGGAGGTGCCCAAGGCCGTGGGTGGGCCCTGGGCTGCCTGAGCTTGGGGGGGCACGCAGCCCATGGCAGCGGGCTGGAACTGGGTGGGCTTTGAGATCTCTTCCAGCCCAAGCCGTTCTAGGATTACCAAGTGATGAGCCGTTAGTTGCTATTGCTATCAGCGCGCTTAATGCTATTTTGCATGTGCTTAACCTGAGACAGCGTGTCGTGTCGTGAGGCAACGTGAGCCTGCTGAGGGCGGCTGCACTCCCAGGGTACACTGCTGTCAGGGCCCTCACTGCGCTGTCACAGCTTCGTTTTTCTCGAGGGGAGGAAGCACACAAGGAGTAGCAGGGCCGTGAGGTTAATACATGGTATTTGGAGGAGGGTGCAGTTTTCCTTGCAGATCGCAGACTGGCTTTTGCAGTTGTTTTTCTGCCTTGGGTTGACGGTGATGTTGAAAGCCGGGGTAGACTGGGCACAAACCTTCAGGGGCTCTGAGGGGGAGCACGGCAGGTCCCAGCATAACTCTGCCTGGTCGTTTCAGGAATATGCTTCCACCGTGCGCAGAGCGGTTCAGTCCGGGAGCGTCAACCTGAAGGACAGGCTCACCATTGAGCTGCACGGTGAGTGGGAAGGATCAAGGCAAGCTAGAACTCCTCTGACTGTTCACAAGCGACGCTGTAGAACTTGTACATGTTTTCCTGTGAAATTTCTGCTGCCCATGAGTGTATTGCTTGGTTTGGCTGATGAACAGCAGCTAAACAGTCTCTTAGATCATGGAACCGTTAGGGTTGGAGAAGACCTCTAAGATCACCAAGTCCAAGCCCAGCCTGCCCCCACCATTCCCACTAAACCACGTCCCTCAGTGCCACATCTCCGTGGTTCTTGAGCACCTCCAGGGATGGTGACTCTACCACTTCCCTGAGCAGCCTGTGCCAGTGCCTCACTGCTCGTTCTGAGACGAAGCTCTTCCTCCTGCCCAACCTTCCCAGCACTAACCTGTCCCGTGGCTTTCCACAGCGGATGGGCGCCATGGGATTGTTCGTGTGGATCGAGTGCCGCTGGCAGCCAAGCTGGTGGACCTGCCCTGTATCATCGAAAGCTTAAAAACCATCGATAAGAAAACCTTCTATAAGACAGCAGATATCTGCCAGGTATGGGCTGTTCCTCTTGCCTGCCTCAACAGGCTCGCTCCTCTCTCCAGAAAAACCCATGTACTCTTTGGCAGATTGACACCTGGGTTAACATGGGCAATTTCTGTATTGTCATGATGTTAGTAGTTCAAAATCCCCTGCATCGGCTTGATGTTTGGAGTTTGATTGTGCCTGTGAATCCCTTTGGCAGCCATTGTTCATTTTCCAGCAAAGCTTTTATGTCCTTTTGTTCTCGCATTGTAGTAAGCAGCCTTTGTGTTTATATGGGGATTTCAGATGCTTGTTTGCACTGTGGATGGCGATCTCTACCCTCCTTTGGAAGAGCAGACTGTGAGTACTGACCCCAAGGCCAACAAAAAAAAGGACAAGGACAGAGAGAAGAAATTCATCTGGAACCATGGCAGTGAGTAGAGGCTCTGTCAGTGCTCTCCATCCCACAGCCCCGGCGTCCCCACAGCTCCGCAGAGCGCTCCCAGCTGCTGCGTGCTGGCTGTGCTGCTGCTCTGCTTCTAGTGCTGCCTGGGTTCCTGAAGGGAGCTTCTCCCTCTTGGCAGATCAGGTTTGCCAGACCCAGCTCTCTCCTTAGGCCATCTGCCTGACACATGCAATCTGCTCTGTTACAGTTACTCTTCCCCTGAAAAATGTACGGAAGAGACGATTCCGGAAGACAGCTAAGAAGAAGGTGAGCTGTTTCTCTCTCGTGCTGACTCGTGCAGGTGCAGTAACCAAAGAATCAGAAGACAGAGACATTACAGCTGTAACTATCTGTCAGTCCTGAAACAGCGTCTTAGCATTGCTTCACATGTTTCCTTGCTAGAGATGAGGAAGAAAGCAGGCAGGTATCCTTAAACCCTTCCTTGGGTGCTCCTGTCATGTTTCCAAAATGCCTCTGAGGTGGGAAAATACTCTGTGCTGAGAACTGCTGGACTCCATTCTTGTGGCCGTTTTGTCATAGCGCATCTCTTCCTGCTCACGGAGAAGAAGGGGTTGCATGGAAGTAAGGCTTCACTCACTCCTGCTTTCCCAGCTGAAATCTTCTCTCTATGCATGGCTCGTTCGCTTCCCCAACAAGCAGCACTACAAATAGAATAGCTGTTATTTCAGCTGGGGGAGTGACAACAGATGGAGCTCAGAGACTCTGTCTCAGTGCAAACGCATAAGCCAGGGAAGGTGTTGGGGAGATGCAGCACCACGAGGCTGGGAAGAACTGTTCCCTGCTTTGCAGTTTCTGAGAACGCGGTGGAGTGATATTTTGCATGACATTTGGGAAACAAATTATTTCAGGCAGTCTTATAGCCCTCAAGAGAGATTAGCTGTCACTACCTTAAGACACACGGCTGATTTAAAAGTGAAGAATGAAGCCTCCTTTTGAGCGAGGTGGGAAGCGTTTGAGTTGACCATCCATCACTGGATGGCACCTTGAGCACTTTCAGTACACACATAGGAAGTCTTTATTTCATGAGTTCTATTGATGGGTGCCAGAGCGGTAGAAAAGTGAAAACGTGCAACCCACCAGGGAGATCTGCCTAGAAAAAGATGGATCTCTGTTCTGGAGGTGCGTAAGTTACATTTTGGGTGGAGCGTGAGCAAAGGTCAAGTGGAAGGAATGAGAGAAGAGAGGCTTGACACGGGGCTCTGTCCAGAGGGTGGGGATAGGAGTTGAGCAGCACACAGCGACCTGCACGAGTCGTTTAATGGGTTGTCTGTTCTTTCCCTCTCTGGCGCAGTATATTGAATCTCCTGATGTGGAGAAGGAGGTGAAGCGTCTCCTGAGCACCGATGCTGAAGCTGTCAGCGTCCGTATCCTTTTAGGAGAAAAAAAAACCTTGGGTGGGGGATGAGGCAGTGTGCATAGTCTGGGGCTTGCGAAGAGGAGAGCTGGGTTCAGCTTTGTCTGTGGGTCTTAGAGGTTAGGAGGCAAATACGAGTGACACTGAAGTTTTAGAACTTTACCTTCGTCTTTTTCAAAGCTTATTGTTTCTTCGTGGTGACCTTCCTTGCACGCTGTGCTATTGCACTGAGCAGGAACTTAAGTCACAGGACAGGGCAGGTCCCCAAAAAGGGGGAGGCTGGGGCAGCTCGTGGTGGGTATTCCTAACGGCGAGGCCGTGCCTGCTGGGGGGGGCGAGGAGCTGCAGTTTTTAGCTCTCTGCCATTGCGCTGCACCTTTCACGCTCCTCGTTTTTCCCTGACTCATCTGCTCCGACTGCCAGGCTGGGAAGTCATTGCTGAAGATGAAACAAAAGAAGTGGACAACCACGGTTCACTCACGAGCCTGGACATTTCTTCCCCAGGGATGTCGGGACATAAACAAGGCCATGGCTCCTCAGGTACAGTGGGGAAGGCTGCTGTCTTCTTTCTAGCTGTGAAGTTATCAGGTGGATCCATTGAGGGTGGAAGTGCCCAAAGGAGAGAGGGCAGTGCTGAGACAGGCACCATATATTGACGGTGCCCACGGCAGGCACAGGGTGCTGGGGCATTCATCAGCTCTGTTTCTCCTCTTCCGTTCTTCTCTCTTTAGAACATGATGAGCTGCGGGAGATATTTAATGACATCAGCAGCAGCAGTGAAGATGAAGATGAGCGGGATCATCATGATGATGAAGACCTGAACATTATGGACACTGAGGAGGACTTGGAGAGGCAGCTGCAGGACAAACCAAATGAATCCGATGGGCAACAGCAAGAGAATGAGGGCTCCAACCAGATAGGTGAGTCAGGTGGCACTGCTGCAGAATCATTGGGGTGCTGGGCAGCGCAGCTTCTGCTGCAGGTCTCCGCTCACTCTCTCTTCCAGTCATGGGCATCCAGAAACAGATTGACAACCTGAAGAGTAAACTCCAGGAGACCCAGGACAGGAGGAAACGCCAGGAAGATCTCATCATGAAAGTAGAGAACCTGGCCCTCAAGGTAAGAGCTCTCCTGAAGGGTCTCTTCTAAGCCTTGTGCTTAGTAGGCTGATTCAAGTGCTGTCCTGGAAAAACCGTGGAAACCATGGGTATTTGCATGCTGGGTTAAAAATAATTGTGCTGTGACCATACACTCCAGCATTTTCCCACAGAGGCAAAGCAATCTGTGAAACTGGAGGAGATGAGGGTCAGTGCAGTTTGGGAATCGCTGCACTGTTTGACATACCGTACCAGCAGCCATTAACAGAGTGTGCTGATAACTGTGGTCTGTTGTGTTTGTCTCTGTAGACCCGTCTCCAAGCTGTGCTGGATGAGTTCAAACAGCAGGAAGAGCGAGAGAAGCAGCAGGTGAGGGAGTTCCCACAATGGAGGGCATTCTTTCCTGCAGTGTGCAGGCAGGTGGAAGGCCTGCAGCAACTCTACAGTGCTTGGGCTTGCAGTGCCAAGGAGGCCCAGCCCTGTGCTTCTGTGACACCTCCCTCCTTCTTCCCAGATGACATCTCTGCAGGAGCAGCTGGAGTCCCTCATGGAGAAGTGAGGAATGGGCCTGGCTGGAGCAGCAGGTCGTGTATGGGCAAGCGGTGCTGGAAGTGCTCAGTCCCCATGCTGAAGTCTTGCTGCAGTCACTGCTGCTGCTTTTGGGCAGGGCGAGAGGCACTGTGTCCAGAGCTGCTCCTACATGCCTTGTGCTGAGCTTGGCTGAAGAATTAGGCCTGTGAGAGCAGCCAAACGCTGGGACTTGCTGTAAATATTCAAGAGGGATTTGGTTCTCCCCGGGTCAATGCAGTGCAGCTCTCTGCACCTCACTGAGTCTTGAATTTGATGGGCTGTACCCTGGTGGGAGCTTGTCACTGCGTTTGGGAAATACTTGTCTGCAAACCAGACGCAATAAAGGACCATTTCCAACCCTGTTCTGTTCCTCTGTATTCTCCAGGGGACAGGCTGGCGCTGCCTTCTGTCAGCTTGTCACCTGGCTGCTGCTTCCACCAGAGTGCTCCGTGCACAGCTGGGTCAAAGGGAGATTGCGTGCAAAGGGGGACCCTGCTTAAGGAACTCTCAGGCTGCGTAAGGAACGAGGTCCTCCTGATTAGGGAGTTTCATTAATTCCTCACAGAATAGGCAGGCAAATCCCAGATTAACCTGGCAGGGTGGGAAGAGGATTAGAAAGGCAGTTCCATTTGGCAGCTGGCAGAACACAACAGAGCGCATCACGGTGGGACAGCGTTATCCTGCATGCTGAGGAAGGGGACGGGGAAAGGGCTGCCATAGCGTGGGTGCAGCCAGCACAGAAAGCAGGAGGCTGGTGGCAGCTCTGGGAGATGATATACCTATAGTCCACAAAGGGAGCTGCCCCAAGGAGAACACTGAGCTCGGGGAGGGCCTGAGCACACACGGGTGTGGGTGTGCGTGACCTGTCCTGGGGGTGGCCATGGAGGAAACGTACCTGCTGAACGTGGAAGGGGTCAGAAAGAAGATCCTGCACGGAGGCCGAGGGGAGCTGCCGAAGTTCCAGGATGGGAGCAAGGTAAATCACGTTGGTTCTTATCCCAGAGCCCCAAGAGAGACGGGAGCAGCTCTGACACCTCCCTGCCCATCACCACTCTCCTCTGCCAGGCACGGTGGAGCTCAGCAGCCATGATGGGGTGCTGGAAATCCTTCTCCCTTCCCTGACATGTCAAATAGGAGTGGAGGGGTCAGTAGAGTTTCTGAGAGCCTCAGCCCGTATCGATGGACAGATCCATGCAGGTGTCATGACGTCCTGGAGCTGCCCTGGTTTATAAAGGGGTACCCAAAGGAAGCAGCCAGATCTAGCACCAATGAGCATTAAGTTGCTCCACCAGCTGCTTTCTGTCTGAGACGAGCTGGTAGGAGGCAGTCTCCTCACTGCAGATGGAAAGCTGCCAACCCAACCTGCACCTTGTCGGCAGCAGGCTCGTCCTCATGTCCTGGTCCCGTGGCATAGGGCTCCTACCCTATAGACCTGCACCAAGGCCCAGCATGGGGCCACCCCATCACCACCGCACTTTCTTTGGGGCAGATCACTTTCCACTTCCAGACACTGAAGGACAACTTTGAGCGGACGGTGATCGACGACAGCCGGGAGGCCGGCATGCCCATGGAGATCATCGTGGGCAAGATGTTCAAGATTGAGATCTGGGAGATACTGCTCTGCTCCATGAGGACCGGGGAGGTTGCGGAGTTCTGGTGCGATGCCATCGTGAGTGAGGGGTTCAGGGCTGTGATGAGTCCCATCTGCATCCCGCACTGGGCTGTGCACCCCAGAGATGTGCGGCATTGCCAGGGCCTCTGTCCTCTTCCAGCACACAGGGATGTATGCCCTGGTCTCCAAAGGCATGCGGAGGATCGCGGAGGGCCGGGACCCCCTGGAAGGGCAGAAGCATCGCTGTGGTATGGGCAACATGTTCGACTACCACAGCACGGGTTACGATGACCTGGACGAGCTGCAGCGGACACCTCAGCCCCTCATCTTCATCATGGAGCTGTTCCGGGTAAGGGGAGGGCGGGGTGATGGGGAACAGCTGGGGAAGGGGCTCAGTGCCCACTGCCCGTGCAGGTGGAGGAGCCCTCGGCCTACAAACGTGACACCTGGGCCATGAGCAAGGAGGAGAAGCTGGCGGCCGTGCCCGTGCTGCACAGCGAGGGGAACCGCCTCGTCCTCCAGAAGGAATTCCAGCGCGCGGCCGAGAAGTACCAGGAGGCCGTCATCTGCCTGAGGAACCTCCAGGCCAAGGTGGGCCACCTCCCGCCATCCCTGCTGGCCCTTCCTTGGCCAATTGGTCCCCTGGGGGTAGGGG
Organism: Numida meleagris; assembly: GCF_002078875.1. NCBI lineage: Eukaryota > Metazoa > Chordata > Aves > Galliformes > Numididae > Numida > Numida meleagris. The sequence goes on from NC_034416.1 coordinate 2,078,756, forward strand.
GATGGCCACCGCCGTGATCCCCCAAACTGGGGCTCTGTGTGGCAGGAGAAGCCATGGGAGGAAGGCTGGCTGAAGCTGGAGAGCCTGGTCACGCCGCTGGTGCTCAACTACTGCCAGTGCCAGCTGGAGCTGGGCGAGTACTACGAGGTGCTGGAGCACACCACGGAGCTGCTCCAGAAACACAACGGTACCCGTGCCCTGAGTCCCCCATACACAGTGTGCTCGTGGGTCTTGCCCTACAGATTCCCCTGCTCACACATGCCTGGTGCCCATGACAGTGCCCGTGTCCTCTGGGTTCCATGACATTGCCTCATTTCAGCCAGATGCCCTCACCCACGACGACGTCTGCACCCTGTGTCCCCTGGTCCCCCAGCGCACCACAGTGCCCTCACGATGTCCCTTAAGTCCCTTACCCCCATGCCCTGTTCCCACTTCCTTATGGTCCCCAGCTCCCCTTACCCGCAGGGGTGTCCATGCCACATCCCCATACCCATGCTGGTACCTGGGTTCCTGGGGGCTCCAGTGACCCCCGCTGGCTCTGTCCCACAGACAATGCCAAGGCCTATTTCAAGCGGGCGAAGGCGCACGCAGCCGTGTGGAATGAGCGAGAGGCGCGGGAGGACTTCCTGCGCGTGGCCCACCTCGACCCCGCCATGGCGGCCGCCGTCAAGAAGGAGCTGAAGCTGCTGGGGGAGAGGATGAGGAAGAAGCACGTGGAGGATCGGAAGCGTTATCAGGGCCTCTTCCAGCAGCCCCGGGGGGGGAAGGCTGGCACTGGGTCTGCGGTGGGTGAGGGGAGGCAGGAGGAGGATGGGTCCCATGGAGGGGAACAGGGCACAGGAGCAGGAGAAGCAGGAGTTGGTGAAGCAGAACGTGAAAAGGAAGCACGGGGAAGAGGAGCAGCCCCAGGGGAGGGTGAAGAGGTGGAAAATGGGGTGGGACAGGGCAGGGGAGTAAACCTGGGGGCCTGTCGGGCAGACCCAGAGAGTTGTGGGGCAGAGAGGGGGCTGGAGGGAGGGGAGGAGGAAGAGAAGGAGGTAGTAGAGGAGGAGGAAGAAGAAAAGGAGATGGTAGAGGAGGAGGAAGGAGAAAAGGAGATGGTAGAGGAGGAGGAAG